>NC_050451.1:0-300000 GCF_903995425.1 Onychomys torridus | reverse complement strand
TCTTACAAAGCATTCGAAACAAATATAAGGATAAGACTATTATTATAAGGTTTAAAATCAGCAAGATTTACATCATGCCTAATTTTACTTCAGATACACATGGGAGTTTATTGTGTTAGCTTCTACTTCCACAAAGAAGTTTTTTTAAAGCCTGTACTTCTGCAAAATCTGTTTTTTACCCAAAGTCATGTGAATTAACATACTTGTTTTTTAGTAAAAAAATTATGCCACATAATTATTTTTATATTCATACACTTGAACTACCTAGGACAGGACTGTTCCAGCCACTCAGCAAGGGTGTTTACTGCTGCCAGGCAACAGTACGCCTCAATGGAGAGTAAGCACAACACTGCAAATCTTAAAATCAAAAAATTCTCAACTTTGGTAGTAAAACAAAAACCTGATGTATAAGTCCTCATTATGGTAGAAAAGACAGGTTAACAAAAAAAAAGGTCATCAATCTTTGCTTTTTAAAGATAGGTTCTTCCTATGGAGCCTTAGCTGGCCTGGAACTTGCTATGCAGGAACAGGCTGGACTGAATTTACAGCCATCCTGCTTTCCAAGTTCAATTACAGGTTCCAATTACGGGTATGTGCCACTGCTGTCCAGCTATAATTCAATCTTGAAGTCACTTCTAAGTTTCTGTTTCCTCACATTTGGAAACCTCAGCATAGGGCCTGGCGGTGGTGGAACACACCTTTAATTCCAGCACTAGGGAGGCAGAGCCAGGCGGATCTCTGTGAGTTTACAGAGTATTAAGTTCCAGGACAGCCAGAGCTACATGAGAAACCCTGTCTCAAAAAAACAAACAAACCAAAGAAAAGAAACCCCAGCATAATGGTGCATGGCTGCAATCTTAGCACTCAGAAGAGAGGGAGAGAGAACACAAGAACAGGAGAACTACAAGTGTTGTTCTTACCAGGAAATGAGTGTGCAAGAGTGCAAGCATTTGTAGTTGTCACAACTTGACTTGGAAGGTACAGTAGCTATTAGCATTTAGTAGGTAGACACAAAGGATGCTGTTAAACATCCTACAGTACAAGAAAGGCCTCTCCACAGTTCAAAAATGTCAGTAGAGCTGCTATCATAATAACACAAACTAGCCAAATCAATATCACAAAAGAACTTGCTAGAAGTATTAAATAAATCTAAGAAGCTTGTCCACAGGATCAATCTGTACTTTCAACAGATACCCAGGTGACTCACACATACACTAAAGTGCTAGAACACTAAGACTGCTTGGCTTACATGTTCAAGATTCTGACCTATGATTGGACTTGTGAAATTTTCAAGACTCCCTAAAAAGTGCAGCCAAATTTGACAACTAATCTATATAATATAAAAATCTCCGCCGGGCGGTGGTGGCGCACACCTGTAATCCCAGCACTCGGGAGGCAGAGGCAGGTGGATCTCTGTGAGTTCGAGGCCAGCCTGGTCTACAAAGCGAGTTCCAGGCCAGCCTCCAAAGCTACAGAGAAACCCTGTCTGGAAAAACAAAACAAAACAAATCTCCTACAAGTTAACAAAGCATACTGAACTAGATCAAGTTCTACCACTGTCTTAGGTCCACTGTGATATATAACTCAAAATTAAGGTTAAGAATCAAAGGAACTACTGATAAAATACTTAATTCATTCTTAAGAACTCATTTACTCCTATCCACAATCTCACTGGAGTAGCTACCTTTAACTCTTCTACACTATGTAACTGAACTTGGAAGGCATGACTGAGAGTATACTAAAGAATGAAATGGGTGATAAGAATGTAAACAAGATAACATTCAACATAACATTCAGAATATGAAATCTATAAATTTACAAATATATGGCATATCTCACTTGGGTATTCTGGAAGTAATGCCTCCAGAGAGGCCTAATTTTATCTTGACCACCGACATCCCATACTGTGAAACAAATGTTCTTATACTCCACTGTTTCCACATTAAAACCTGTAAGGAAAAACAAAAACAAAAACAAAAAAACAAAATGTTCACTGTCCATAATTAAGTACCAAGAAATAAACCCTTTTAATGTAGAATTTTCTTAGAATAGCTGCCCCCCGCCCCCCGCCAAGCTGAGGACCGAACCTGGGGCCTTGTGCTTGCTAGGCAAGCGCTCTACCACTGAGCTAAATCCCCAACCCTAGAATAGCTTTTTAAGTCTTACCAATATCAACTCTAAGAGTAACAAAAACAAAATTTAATTTTTCACTGTATATAGTTATCTATAAATTCTCTTACCAATGGTGGGAATGGTGGTGACTATCTCGCCTAATTTCAGTTTATACAGAATTGTCGTCTTGCCAGCAGCATCCAATCCAACTAGAAGACACCATAGATTTAAAATCTGAATTAAATATACATAAGCAATTCAACAATAATTAGTTTCAGAGTAAAAGTTAAGCGTTTGCTACACAAATGAGTTAAAATGTAATTTTTCATTTTCTCATTTCTATCCCCACCCCATCAACACCTTCCTAATCTTTGCCCTTTCCCTTTTAGACCTATAGACACAGAAAAATAGGAACTGGCAGGCTTGAGTTCTAATCTCTGGGCACTGTGTCACCAGCTAGGTGAGTGCCTTTGTTGGAGATAGGGTCTCTTATGTATCCCAGGATGGCCTCAAACTCATTATCTGCCTCTATCTCCCCGAACACTAGTGCTAGGATTATAGGTAAGCTGTGCCTGTTAGAAATGGAGAAGCCAGTATAGTACACCACCTAAGCCACATCTCCAGACCAAAAATTAATCCTTTGCTTAATATTTACACAGTGTATTTTGAATAAATGCTCTTCATGCTGGAGAGGTGACTTAGTGGTTTAGAGCAAGTACTAGTTTGGTTCTTGGTATGTCTCATAAATGCCTTTCACTTCAGCTAAGGGATCCGATGCTCTTTTCTGGCCTGCACAGGCAGTACACTCATGTGCACATACCCGCACACTGACACAAACAACTAAAAATTAAAAGTGAAATCTTTCTTTTAAAAAGTTCTTCTCATGTGGCTGGAGAGATGGCTCAGAGGTTAAGAGCACTGACTGCTCTTTCAGAGGTCCTGAGCTCACAACCATCTGTAATGAGACCTGGTGCCCTCTTCTGGCCTGCAGTCAAACATGCTGCATACATAATAAATAAATAAATCTTAAAAAAAAAAAAAGTTCTTAGTGCTAAGGGGTGGGGGCAGGGGAGGACGATGGGACTACACACACTGATGGACATATATAGCTATGTCCTAGTCTCCTGATAGGACTAATTTTGACTAAATCTATATCAATATCAAATATGCACAAATAAGATTCAAATTCTTGATTTGTGTTTTGAAAATGGTCCTATCATATTGTTCTCCAATTCTTCATTTTAATCTTTTGTTGTTGTTGTTGTTCTCTAAAACGGGGTCTTATGTAGCCCAGACCTCAAACTCACATTGTACCAAAGCTGGCCTCAACATCCTGATGCTTCTGCCACTGCCTCTCAAGTGCTAGAATTACGGGCATGTGCTATCACATATGGCTAAATGTTAATTCATGAGATACAGGTAAGTAGAAGGGACTATGCTTGTTTATGGGACAAAGTCTATATTAGAAGGTATTATTATATAAGCCTCTTTATTATAGTAATAGTGAGGAACAAATTAAATGCTTTTAAGTATGACTCTCAAAACCTATATATTGTCGATTAAAGCTCTCATAAATCAAAGATCAATATCAAATAACTTCATTGAATGTACTTTGTTTTTAAGAACATCTCATTTAGCTGCCTTCACTTATTTTATTCCAGAATTTAAAAACAAAATCAACAGAGCATTAGTTTAGGCAAAAATACCTACTTACTATTTAAATCAAAGCGCAGCTTAAGACATGAAAACAGTGCTAGCAGGTTTTAGCCTCACCCGTCAGGTTATAGTCCTATGCACTGCAGTGTGACTTTTTAGTTGGTCCAAAAGAAATGAAAAGCTACAGGAGTTGAGTTGGACTTCAACCTATAGAACAACCAACCTTTTCAACCCATATCCTGAGACAGTAGCATCTTTCTGACGCACTGCAAAAGGAAGAAAGTCAGCACTCCTCTTGACAGCAATAAAAAAGGCCCCTAGGCCGGGACAACATGAACGTGGTTTGTACTCCACCCATTTTTAGGAATCTACCTTGGAGAAAGGGAAGGTGAGGAGGGGTGTTGGGAGTGGGAGAAGGGTGGGAACCAAGTATTCGTTCATTTCCTTATTCCTATGCTCTCTAGCTGAACCCTGACTCTCACTTGTTGACACTGGGTACCAGCTTTTTCTTTCCAAAGGACTATGGCATATATTAGTGACTAGTCTGCTCTCACTTATAGACCCAAGAAAGGTTAACTGTTCCACAAAGTATCTTGTTTTCCAATGTAAAATAGTATCAACAAGATGAGTAAATCTGAGGGTGGCAGCTCAAGGGCAGAGCAAGTCTAAGGCTCTAGATTTGGGGAAAAGGAGCAAAAACAAAAACAAAACAAACAAAAAACCCAACCAGATTTTAGTGTAAGACCTCTTTGGGTGATTGTGATCAAATTTTATTAACATCAAATTTTACCTTTGGGCCAGGTGGGGTGTTATGCCTTTAATCCCAACACTTGGGAGGCAGAGGCAGGTGTAGCTGTGAGTTTGAGTCTACACACAAACTTGTTCACAATTGTGCACAATGACATTATTTATGAGAACTAAAAGTAACTATAAATAACTGATAAATGGATAAACAAACTGAAGTTTCCACACAAGGGAATTACCATCTGGCCACAAAACATAGACGACTACTGCATGTTACACCAATGATGCAGACAACTATATGACAAGTGAAAAGGCCACATGTTACTACTTCATTAGCTGAGATGCCCCCAACAGTAAAACCTATAGAAACAAAGAATATTAGTGGTTGCCATGATGCTAAAGAAAACACAGCAGTGACTGGTAAGTTACGGGATTCCAATGCCATTACAATGAATGACGAGGTGTTGGAGAAGCAGGAAAGATGGAGGGTTAGAAGTGGCTTTTTGTTTGTTTTTTAATTAATATTTTTAAAATTTTCTTTTGGGAGGATGCTACAGAGGTGAGGTATGGAGGGACTGGGAAATGAATGGGATTGGGATTCGTATGTAAAATTCCCAGAGTCAATAAATATTATGTTAAAAACAAGCAGTCATGGAAATATTCTACAATTTGACAATGTTACACAACTTTGTAAACACAACAACTATACTTTAGGGGTGGCACATTTTTCATTACAGTTCATTTAATTAGTGTGTGAGTTTCTATGTGCAGTGTGTGGCTGCATGCATGAATGCACAGTGCCTGGGGAGTCACTTCTGCCCTGCCACCATTCCCTCCAGGAGACTGAAGTCCAGTGGTCAGGCCTGACAGCAAGTGCCTTTATCTGCTGAGACATCTTCAAGATTCACAGCAGCGTATGCTTTTGAACATATACCTCTATTTACAAAAATCAGAAAAACAAAATAGTTGGTCAGTGGTGTAAACTCAGAATATGGGAAATGGGACAAAAAAATCAGGAATTCCAACCCAGCCTAGGCTATATGTGACCTTGTGTCACAAAACACCCACCAACGTAAGAAAGTTAATCCTGATGACAGAGCTCTCAAATAGTATTTATATACTGTGAACTTACTTTTAAGATTTTAAGACTACGATAGCTTAATAGTCTATCTAGTTCCTCAGAGGTTTGACCATTTAAACTGAAATTGGAACTACCAATTACAGAAAAATAAGGTTAGGTTTTGGTAAAATTAATGTTTGGATTTTCTACCCAACATAGTTGAGGAGTATTTTCCCTTTTATCAATGAGTTAATTAGCAACAAACTATCAAAGGCTAGTAATTATGTTTACAAAAAATGGTGTAAGAAAATGCTTGTAATATATTAAGTAAAAAGGAACAACACAAAACAATTTTAAAGGAATAAATCCTTCTAAACTGTGGAGAATAAATATGACAAGCAGGAGCTGAAGAGATGGCTCAGTGGTAAGCATTGACTGTTCTTCCAGAGGACTTGAGCTCAATTCCCAGCACTCATATCAGGCAGTATACAACTGCCTGTTATCTCCAGTGCCAGATCTCTCTCATTCATTCATTCATTCTCTCTCACACACACACACACACACATACAAACGATTTAAAAAATAATCAGAACCCAGAATTGACCTTAATAAACAGATTTATAAAATGTTTTTTGAGGAAAAAAAAATGAAACATCATTCTAAGCTTAAAGCCTCACTTATTAGTATATTTTTATTTCTTATAGTGTAATTTTTAAAATTGGCAAATAGAGGATCCTTCCTGGTACTCAGGAGATACATTAGAAGTTCAAGGTCATCCTTAGTTACATAGGAAGTAGGTCAGCCTGCGCTATATGAGATCCTTTCTCATAAAACCTGGCTAGATGGCTCAGTGGTTAAAGATACTACATCCTCAGAAGACTTTTTCCCAAGTTAAAAGAATATAGGTTAAGATTAGTAACTCCTCTACCAAATACATTAGTAATTTCAGAAATAAAATTTACATACTGATTTACCAAATGCACACCTTATCATAGACCTCAAAGATATGGACCTGTCTTACACTTCAGAGCTACTGCTTTCTAACTCTGGTTACCTGAGTAATCTAAGGTAGAAACTAATTGTCCTTCAACTTAAATTTAGTATTATTCAAATGAGTACATTTCCTTTTTAAATAACTAGTTCATCATTTCTGTTGATCATGACTCTAGGAGATTTTTTAATTCAATATATTGTATTGACTATTTGTTCGTGTTTGAAACATAGTCTTTCTGGCCTCAAATTTGAGATTGTCTTGTTTCAGCCTCCTTGGTGCTCTGATTACAGGCACACAACATCACGCTAACCCAGGCTTGGCTTATTTTTTTAAATTATGGTTAACTATTAGACATATCTTCCAACATCTTCTCTAATTTTGGGAGAGCAGCTAGTACGGAAATTACATTTTCATCTTCACAGTAGTTGGGTAATCCAGACACATTAGCTAACTACTACTGTCTCTTTATATGCTTTTAAACAGTAATCTAGGAGGACTACAGATGTAGCTCAGTGATTGTATTATGTGCTCAAAAGAATAAACAGACTATGAAAAGCTTTTGACTCAAGGAGGCATATAATCCAATAAAGAAAATATGAGCCCATTAATGAGAGAAAGGGGTTAAAAAAAATCATTCAGGGCTAGGGTTAGGGTAGAGTATGTAGACTACATGCACAAGGCCTTGAGTTCCAGTCTCAAAACCACACCACAAAGCAAATACACACACAGGAGCACATGTGCACATTTGTACATACAATCATCCATTCACTGATATTCCCAATACTTGAATGGGTAAGACACCATAAAAGTGATTATTGATTACAAGGTTAGTCACTCATAAAGCCACAAAGAAACAACAAACCCCAAAACTCTTAGGAATTACCAAACTTCCAAACCACTATGCTCCCGGTTCATACATATACCCTGACACTTATACTTCCTCTAATGAGTTATCATACAAGTTGACTTTATGAATAGAGTGCTTTTAGCCAAGGAAAACTCCAGGTGTGGTGGCACACACCTTTATCCCCAGCCCTTGGGAAGCAGAGGAGGTGGATCACTGTGAGTTTAAGGCCAGCCTGGTCTATATAGTGAGTTTCAGGGCAGCCAGAACTATGTAGAGAGACCCTGTATCATAGAACAAAAACAGCAAAGAGAAAGCGAATCTGAGTGATCATATACTTGACATAAAGAGTAATCCCAACCCATGACTTCTATCCCTTTCATCATCACAGGTTAAAAGATCCTCTACTTCCGTTTTCTTCCAATCATTACTTGGGATGGATGGGAAAGTTTCTCAAACGTGGTGAAGTGCTTAAAACATCATTTTACCCTTCTCAGCCATCGCTTCGGCCAGGCCAAGACTGTAACAAAGAAACCCAGAATCCATCCACAATAAATTCTTTCTTCTTCAGGAACACAATCTTGTACTCGTTAATCTCTAAGACACTCATTTATCTCAGTCCAAAGTCCTTCCTTTGACTTCAGATCCTTTTCCACACTGCCAATTTCCAACCACGTAAGGCTTAAAGAACACACCGGCCCTCCTAAAATAACTGTCCTCTTCATAAAGGGGAGCTGAGGAACTGTGAAAGAAAACATTTTCCCCCAACTTTGTGAATGAGTCACGAACAATGGTTTTCTGGATTGTAAAGAAGCTGAACAATAGGCAACTTGTCCCCCCATACTCTGAAACACTACAGAAACTGAAGCACTTCTTGGTAGGGGGTGCTCAATACGCTCCCTTTCTCCTCACACTCAACAAGTGTCAAAGGATACTATTCAGGTCCTTGGAACTCAGCTGTGAGGTATCCAGGAGAGAACTCTCACTTCATCCTAGTGAATGGCCTCAGTGGGCAATAAAACCTGCCACTGAGAAGCAGTTTTTAAACAAACTATTTTTTAATAGCTTACCCCGAACTCAAGAGTCATGTTCAGTTCAGGTGCTTTAGAACTATCCAATTGAAAAACTTTTTCGTTTCTAAAGTGGACTTTTAAATTTTATTATTATCTAGGCAAGATAGATAAAATTAGTTAGAAAGAGCAAAGATAGTAAACCAAACAGGTTTAGTGTTTTAGGTTTAGAGCTGAAAGACGGTCATAAATTATGTTTTCACAGAATAAGCTTCATAACCATGAGAAAATAAAGTCGAATCCAGATCAAGGCAAAGTTTAGTAAAATGAGCTCAGAGGACTCTGGGCTTTTTGCTCAAACCTTGGGTGTTCCTTCGCCCCAGTGGGCCTGGTCACTTCCTGCCCTAGGCGGCTCCTGGCTGGGCTCACATACCAATGGTGTGTGCACAGGGCGTACACGACCAGGAAAGGGGGAGGAGGAGGGCTGGAGTCGCCCAGCCTCACTCTCCTGGCCGCTGCCCACAGCCAGAAAAGTGAGGCGGAAGATTGCACCCTTAGGACGGCCTCGTCACGGTGAACTACGCCTGGAGCTCGGCTCACTCTTCTCAGGCTCTCAATTAGATCGGGGAGAGAAGGCAGGCAAAGCCGAGAGCGAGGGGATCTGGCCCAAGTCTCCGGCTCAGCCTCTGTGGGAGACAGACCACTCACCCCTCGCCCCCATTGTTCCCCCGAAGCAGTCTTCTTGTCCGCCCTCCCCCACCTCGGCGGGGAAGGCTGGCCCGAGGCCCCGGGGCAAACACCTGGCCCTCCCCGGCTCCTGGCCCCTCACTCACCCATCAAAATGCGCATCTGCTTCTTGCCGAAGAGGCGAGAGAAGAGAGAGGAGATGGTGAGGCCCATGGTGGTGGTGGCTCTTGCGACGGTCAAAAGAGGGGGTCTGGTGCGTCCTCGGGCCTTCTGGGTTCCGGCTCACGGCCAACCGGGCGGAAGAGAAAAGGCTGAAGACCTGTCTCGCTGGCCGGCGGGACACGACGTAGCGGGACCGGGAGCTGCTCGGCGACTGGTGCGGTGGCTCCGGCGCGGCGTTAAGTGTTCTGCTGTGCCACGTCACACGGCGGCCGCGGAGGCTCTGGCGGCGGCCCGCCCGCTCCAACGCGGACAGAATCGCGTCACCGCGGCCCCACCCCCCTACGTTGCAGACGCCGCCCGTACCACAGCGCCTGCGCGCACAGGGCCTGAGCCGGATTCACCGACGTGCGACCCCCCGGAGGTGGGGCCCGGCGAGGACGGTTCGCACATGCGCACGGAGGGACAGGCAGGCTCCCAGGATTCCTTGTTCCATCGCTTCCAATGGGGTTCGAAGTGAGTGGCTTCCGCCCGGATGAGTGAGTTGTAGTCCAGGGTTCCAGGCTGGCGAGATGAGCATTGTGGGCTAAGTAGTGACGTTCTTGTTGGCCTTTGGGTGACTTCCTCCTTCCGGGGAGCTTTGGTGGTTTCCCACTCCCACTAATGTGATCGAACCTTGCGCGCGACCAAGATGCGTGCCACAGTGAAGAAGCGAAGACAGACCCTGTTTTAAACAATAAAAATTCTTTCCAGGCTATGTGGGGAGATGGGCGGAGACGGATTTCATGTGAAATATCCTTAAATAACCCGGCTGCTCACAGCAATCAGGGATAGGAGATTCAACGACAGCCCGCACAACAAAGGAAATTCGTATAGAATTATTTATTTATTATTATTTATAGACCTCTAAAGTCTCCCTCTAAGGGGAGAGAGGTCTCTGAGTTTAGCAGTTTAATGTAAGTATTAGATAATAAATAAAGCGTAGTAAATAAAGCATCCAATAGACCTAGCATCTCCGGAATATTTAAAAACAGACCTGCTGGTAGAGTAAAGGTGGAAAGCTCCTAGACCCGATGCCACGTTATATCGAAATCGCTAATCCCACTAATTACAAGAGTGCTTCAAGGCTTTTTTCCTTCCCCTACCAACACTGAGACTGAACACAGGATCTCCAGCGCGCTAAGAAACTGTACCACTGCTGGACAGAAAAGGCAGGACGACCTCAAATTTGTGATCCTCCTACATCTGCTTCCTGAGTGGCTGGGTTTCTAGGCTTGTACCACCACACCCAGCTGAGTATTTATGCTTTGAGAAGTCAAGTAAAGACTGCTTTTCTGAGACCTTTTCATTCCCAGAATAATAATAAAAGATTTGCTACTGTTTTACTGGTTACAATATAAGGCATAAATATCATTTGTTTGTTTGTTTGTTTTAAAGAAAATTCTCTTAAGACTTCCACCTCCTCCCACATACTTCCCCTACCACCACTGCTGAAGTTTATTGTCAGAAGTACCCACAATCTACCCTTATTAGTATTCACCCAACTCTTAAAGTTTGTAAGCATTTTCCCTATTTAATGTTATTGGCAACACCCCAACTTTCCCTCTCGTCTGAAAGCATTAAGAAGCAGAGAATTTGGCACACCACAAATGATAAAGAGATGACCAAATAAACTAGGGTCTATCCATATTCTAGAATACTATGAGGAGTTAGAATGAACCAGAACTCTACTCAGTATCCTAATAAAAACATCTCCAAAGAAGTTTAGTGAAGTGGAGAGGGAACACTTAGAAAATACAGTAAGGTGGTGTAAAAATAGATTTCTGGGGATATAATTCAGCTGGTGAAAGTCCTGTCACAAAAGCTTGGGTTCATTCATCCCCAGCACTGCATGAGACCAGTTGTGACACACACATACCTGCAGTCCCAGCACTTGAGAGGTGGAGAGGATAATCAGAAGTGTAAGGACATGCTCCACTACAAAGTTGAAGGCCAGCCTGGAATACAAGAGGCTGACTGTAAAACAAAACACAAAGTTCTGCAGTCAGATAGTCACATTTGTAATCCCAGCACTTGGTGGAGGGTCAGGAAGACAAGGTCATCTCGGCTAGATAGCAAATGTGAGGCTAGCCTGAACTATATGAGACTTTGCCCCACAATAATGCAGATCATCATTACGTGTCTATGTTTATGTGCATGCACAAATGTGGACTCAGCACAAGATGTCAAATAGAATTCAGTAGTCAACAGCACTTCCCTGATTCGCCTATGAAGGAAGGGAACCTTTCCAGGGAATGGAAAAACCTATATGAAACAGTCAACGGACAGCTTTATTTGTACTTTAAAAAAATCACTTCATTGAGATATAACTTACCGCAATGATTGACCAATTTTTAAGTGTACAGTTAGTAACATATATCCTGTAGTATCCATTTCTATGGCAGGTGAGCATAGGGATAGCTCAGCAACTTAGGACCCTTCTTAGCTTGAGCTACACACACATCTTTCCCAATTAATGCATTTGTAACCTGAAACCCTTGCCTGCATTAAGCTGACTTACTTAATTAGCTCCTGAGAATCCCTTAGTAACTCCCCGTTGGTCAAACACATACTCAGGAGCTAAGGACATGGGGCAATCCAGCCAAAACTGGCTTTGGATGCACATACTGTAAGGCAAACTGTCGTGTGAGTGAACTTTTAGGGAAAAACCACTGATTATCTTATTCCTATTTATGATGGGGCATTCATGTAATTACAATCAGATACAGTATAAGAAAGGACATGTGTTGGGTTGGGGATTTAGCTCAGTGGTTGAGTACTTGCCTAGAAAGCGCAAAGCCCTGGGTTCAGTCCTTAGCTCCAGGAAAAAAAAAAAAAAAAAGGACATGTGCAATGAACAAAGGCTCATAAAACACAAGCCTACGTATCAAAACAACAAAAACAAAAACAACCAAACAACCCACAAAAACACCCACACACCAACCCCTAGGAAATAACTCCTCCTTTTATTAGACCCATAAAAGGAAGCCCCAAGCAGTAACCAGGGCTTTCTGGGGCCCACTGCTCCCCTGAAGCACATATACTCTATATTTTTACTGTGCCTTGAATAAAAACCTTTGCTACATTTCTATTTGTGAAACCACGTTAATATTTCTGTTACCCACAAAAGCAAGCTTACCCATATTCCTTTGTACTTAACCTCTCTTTACTAACAGCCTCTAGCCAGTCATTGACCCCTAGTATTTTTTTAAGGTTTATTTGTATTTATGTGTATGTGTGTATCTGAGTGTTTCTATATATTTCCATGCAAGTCCCCAAGGAGGGATCCTCTGAGGCTGGAATTACAGGCAGTTACAAGTTTCCCAATGACTTCTAACTCTGGTCTTCTGCAACAGCAACAAGTATTTTTAGCTATCTCTCTACACTGAGCTATCTCTCCAGCCCCTATTTAATAATTTTTAAAGCCCCAAATGAAAACAGAGATGCAAACAAACCAGATATCTTTTTAAAAATTATAACAGAGAAACAAACAACCCAGATAACCTTCTAAAAAGATAACAAAAGGTACTAGAGAGATGGTTCCGGGGTTAACAGTACTTGCCATTCTTCCAAGTGCACTCTCTCTATCTCTGTCTGTCTCTCTCTGAAGTATTACAATATGCCAGACATTGCACTTAACATACAGTATTTCATTCAGTCTTATTACTTTGCCTAGCATGCATGCAGCTCTCTGTTCAAATGCCAATACTGCAAGTAAATAAAACTTAATCTTGGGGTTGGGGATTTAGCTCAGTGGTAGAGCACTTGCCTAGCAAGCACAAGGCCCTGGGTTCAATCCTCAGCTCAAAAAACAAAAAACAAAAAACAAAAAACAAAAAACAAAAAACACTTAATCTCAATTTAACATATACCACTCACTGTTCAGAGAATACAAGTGACTCAGTTCACTAGTTAGCTGTACAAACAGCAAAATTTTGCCATTGCTTTCCCTTAGGCTCTGTAAACAGTATCATCAATCTCATTCTTTGATTTTAATCCATTACTTGTCTTTGGAAAAGTTACATCTTCTGAACTGTATCTTTAATAGTAGAAAAGTATCTCTGCTACTAAGAATCTTACCCACCTACGTTTTCTTCTGTAGGCATCAGTGTGAGAATTTCTGGAATCTTTAGCTAGCCCAACCTGTTACCTTTCAGTAACTCTGAGAATCTGCCATGAAGTTAAACCTTCCCTTAGTTTTCATGATTTCTATAGTCACCTCTCTTTGTTCTTTTTACATTTTCCATTTCTATTTTATGTGCGTGGGTGTTTTGCCTGCATCTATGTCTGTTCATCCTGTGCATGCCTGGTCCCCAGTGAAGCCAGAAGAAGGTGTCCAAGCCCTATGGAACTGGAATGATGAACAGCTAGCTGTGAGCCACCATGTAGGTGCTGGGAATCCCATCTCAGGTCTTCTGAAAGAGCAGCTGGTGCTCTTAACTGCTAAGCCAGCTCTCCAGGCTCTACTTTCTTTACTCTTTTTTAACAAGATGTTTTATTTATTCCACATGATTTTGGGAGAGAGTCTTGTACATCTGGATCTAAGCTTTCCTGAGGTCGAGGTTGTGTTTGCTCTTTAATAGTTTTGAGAAATATTGTTGACTTGGAAGAGAATAATAAAGTCTGTTGACTTTACGAAGTTCAAATTTACCTACTTGTCCAACTGAGGGGAAGTCCTTACCCTTACTTTATTGCTCTAGGAAGAAATACTATATATGCATTAAACTATTTTAACATTTCTTTTTTTTAAGATTTATTTATTTATTATGTATACAGAAGAGGGTGCCAGATCTCATTATAGATGGTTGTGAGCCACCATGTGGTTGCTGGGAATTGAACTCAGGACCTCTGGAAGAACAGTCAGTGCTCTTAACCTCTGCTCGTATTTTAACATTTCTTACAGGACTTTTTTATTTAATAAATTTTTCTTTTTTTGAGACAGTTTTCATGTGGCTGAGGATGACCTTGAACTTCTGATCTTATCTCCAGGTATCTGACACCATGTCCACTTTATGCTGGGCTTGCTGCATGCTAGGCTAGGATTCGACCAGCTAAGCCATCTCTCTTCAGAATTTATAGTGGTCACATTCTGACTTCTAGATGTTTTCTACATGCTTTACAGTAATCTCACAAAGAGTATACCAACTGAGGCCCTTATTTCAGTATTGTATCTACCTTTATAAAGGTTCCAGTTAAAGAAATGAAGGCAAGGGCTGGAGAGGTGGCTCAGAGGTTAAGAACACTGGCTGTTCTTCCAGAGGTCCTGAGTTCAATTCCCAGCAACCACATGGTGGCTCACAACCATCTGTAATGAGATCTGGCGCCCTCTTCTGGGCTACAGGGACACATGCAGACAGAACACAGTATACATGATAAATAAATAAATCTTTAGAAAAAAAAAGAAATGAAGGCAAGAGAAAATGAGAAATGTGTGTGGGGGTGGGAATGGAGAGTCAAACCATATGCCTTGCATGTTGGGTTGCTCAAAGATAATGTCAAATTCACTTACTATGTACCATAGCAACATTAAGGAAAAAAGGTTCTATCTCAAAGCTTCCCTTCACACAAATCTGTGGCCTTTGTATGGTATGAATGTTTTCTTTGGTTTTATTTTCTTTTTTTGCTTGTTTGAGACAGTAACACTGCAATCCAGGCTCACCTCCACCTCACTATGTAGCCCAGGCTGCCCACAAACTCATAGTAATCTTGCCTTAGCCATGCTGGGATTATAGGTGTGAGTCACCATGCCTACCCAACACAAATGTTTTATATGCTCCCAATTATTGAAAATATCCCCGGTGCTACAGAAAGTTAGGAACAAGCTACCTAACAAATGTTCCCCAACCTGGAATTAGAATTAATGAGTCACTAATCCTGTCTTCAGAACTGGTAGTGATAATGAAACCATTACCTCATGTTAACAGGATGTGGTGGTGTAGATACATCATCCTGGCATTCAGGAGGCTGAGGCAGGAGGGTGATCACAAGTTTGAAGTTATCCCGGGATGGCAAGTTCCATGCCAGGCTTTTCAGCAAGATCCTGTATTTAAAAAAAAAAAAAAAAAAATCACGTACTACCAAATTCATATGTATATGTTCTCAAATTTTAAAACTTCTCAAGCCTAGAAGCCCATTAAAACTAGATTGCTAGGTCTTCCTGCTAGCAAAAATCAAGGAACAAGGATCATATTTATCAACTAGAACAACACAAACACCAAACCAGCAACATATGAGACAATGTTTCAGATGCAGCAATGACCCCTAAAAGACAGGAAGCAGGTCCTGGAGACTTGGCTCAGTAGGTAAAAGTGCTTGCCACACAACCAATGGCAACTGAGTAGCAAACCCCAGAACATAAAAGGTATATGTATGCTCCTAAGGGGAGAGGAGAGACAGATACAGAAGAATGCCTGGAAGCTCACTGGCCAGCTACCCTGGCAGATGTAGTATCCACTCACATGTGTGAGTGAGTGTGCACATGTGTGCGGCCACACACACACAATGAAGGTAAAAAATATATTTAAAAGAACTCTGTAATTAATATTATACTTGATTAGAGACTGCATATTTTCCTTTAAGACCAGGAATAAAATAGAGATGTCTACACTTACCAATAATATTCAGTATTGTACTACAAATACTAGCCAATACAGTTAGATAAGAAAATTAATAATAAAAAGCAATCCAGACTAAAGGAGAAGTAAAACAGTCCTTATTATGTGTGCCATAATCTTTCTATAAAAAGTCTGAAGCAATATTAAAACTTTATAATAAAGGAGTTGTCAGATAACAAGATCAGTGTATCAAAATGTGCTGCTCTTCCACTTCAAAAAAACGATGTCAGGCTTAAAGACCAATCTGACAGAAATGGAAAAACCGAATCCTGAAAACTACAGAATAGTTCTGAGCAAAATTAAAGAATATATCAATAAATGAGAAGACATACTCTGTTCATGTTTCAAAACCTGTGTTACAATGTCAATTCCCCATCAGTTGGTTACTTTTGGAATCCCAGCCCTGGAGAGATGGAGACAGGAAGATCAGGAATTCAGTCACCTCTGCTAACATAGTGAGTTTGAGGCTAGTCTGAAAAAAAATAAGTAAATAAAGACAATCTTAATAAACATTCTAATAAAATGGTTAAGGGAGTTACAAACTCAGGAGAAAGGCAGAACCATTTATAAAAGATGCATCTGAAAACTGTAACTAAAATTTGTCTTTTAGGCCAGGCATGGTGGTTTACGAATGGACATTTTTAATCCCAGCACTCACAAGGCAGAGAAAGATAGATCTCTGTGAGTTTGTGACCAGCCTGGGATATACAGGGTGTTCCAGGTCAGCCTGGCTACATAGTGAGACCTTGTCAAAACAAACAAACCAAAACCAAATGTATTTTCCATGGTGGCAAGATGGCTCAGCAGACAGGCATTTGCTGTGCAAACCTAGGGACCTGAGCTGGATTCCACCTCATTAAAGTTGAACCTACATAAAGGTGGAACCAATTCAACAAAGTTGTCCTCTGATTTCTACACACACACACACTCCCCCCCCCCCCTCCCTCCCCTCCCCATCTAAAAATTTAAAAAGAAAACAAACAAATCTTAAACCAAAACTGACTTTTGGGGGCTACAGAGACAGATCAGAGGGTAAGAATGCTGCCTGTACAATCAGGATGATACATGTGAGTCTCCAGCACCCACATAAAAGCTGGCATGGCCTTGCACACTTGTACCCCAGCACTGGGTAAGAGAAGCTCCTGGGCAGTCAGAACAGCTGAAACTGAGCTTCAGGGTCAGTGAGAGACCCTGTCTCTATCTCACAAAATAAGGCAGAGAGGGATAGGGGGAGACACTGAAAGCCTTCCTCCAGCTTCTCTATTCATATGTGCATGCAAATGCACCTGCACACATGGGTGTGCATGCACCACACACACACCATGAGAAACTGTCTTTTTTGTTTTCACTTGCTCATAACTCAATCCATCTAAATTTTATTTTTTTGCATTTCCTCATGACTCAGTGGAAAATACTAATTTTCTAATATTAGTTCCCCCAAAACAAATAGTTGAATAAAGCTAAGGGCCTCTGTAATTACAGATAATTTCTTTGTTTTAGACCAAGTCTCACTATGTTGCCAAGCTGACCTCAAACTCAAGATCCTCTTGCCTCAGCTTCCCAACTGCTAGGATTACATCATGCCCTACTCTGGATAAATAATTTAATGTAATAGATTAGCTTTAAAAAATATTTATTTTGGCTGGAGAGATGGCTCAGAGGTTGAGAGCCCTGGCTGCTCTTTCAGAGGTCCTGAGTTCAATTCCCAGTAACCACAGGGTGTCTCACAACCATCTGTAATGAGATCTGATGCCCTCTTCTGGCCTGCAGGGACACATGCAGATAGACCACTGTATACATAACAAATAAATAAACATTTTAAAAATATATTTTATGTACGAGTGCTCTGTCTTCATGTATGTATGAGTGCTCTATCTTCATGTATGTCCTTATGCCAAAGAGGGCATCAGACCCTACTGTAGATGGTTGTGAGCCACCATGTTTGCTGAGAATTGAACTCAGAACCTCTGAAAGAGCAGCCAGTGCTCTTAACCAATGAACAAACTCTCCAGCTCCTAGATTAGCTTTTTAATAGCAACCAAGTTATCACATTGCTACAATTACAGGCATGCTCCACTTGGATTTTACTAATAATCTAAAAAATGATGAAAGCCAAAGAATGTGACCATTATCTTAGAAAAAAAATTTAATCACATTTATTTGTGTGTGCAAACTTATATACAAATGCTATGGCACACATGTGGAGGTTCAAGGACAACTTGTGGAAATTGGTTCTCTCCTTCTACCATGTTGGGCCTAGGGATCAAATTCAGCTCATCAGGCTTGGCTATAAGGGCCTTTACTCACCGAGTCATCTTGCTTGTCCACAGTTACTGTTAAGATTCATTTTTCTTTCTTTTTGTTGACGTTGGGGATCACACCTAAGACCTTGTATATGGCAGGCAAACTCTCTATCACTGTTATATTATAGCTGCTACCTTAAAAAACAGTAAGAAATGAAAGCAAATTGAAGTTTCAATGTGTTTATATGTTGCATTCATGTTTGGGTAGTTGACTTTTGGGTTTGTTTTTGAGACAGGGATTCTCTGTGTAGTCCCAATATCCTCAAACTCACTATGTAGATCAAGCTGGCCTTGAACTCACAGGGATCCTCCTGCCTCTCCCTCCCAGGTGCTGGGATTAAAGGTGAGTATCACCAGGCCCAGCCTTATGTATGGGTGTTCATATGGATGCCCATCAGTCTGTGAACATACAAGTCTGAGATCCACCTTGAGTGCTGTTCCCCAGGAACAGTGCTGTTTTTTTAGAGACAGTCACTCACTGCATGGTGCTCACTAAGTAGGTACAGTGGCTGGTGAGTGGGACAGAGGACCCACCTGCCTCTGTCTTCCCAATGCTGGGATTAAAGGCATATGCCACTGCATCTGGCTTTTTAAATGTGTCTTCCCACTTGTAAAGTAAGCACTTTATCAAGTGAGCTATCTTCTCAGCTCACCTGACAAGGGTATTTTCTTAAGTAAAGATAAAATAAAATAAAATAATCTAACAATACCTAGATAATTAAACTAAAGAGGTTTTTTGTTGGTTTTGTTTTCACCTAGGCAGGGTCGTGCTAGGCCGTGCTATGCTGCCCAGGACTCCCTTGAACTCCTGAGATCAAGAGATTCTCAAAAAAAAAAAAAAAAAAAAAAAAAAAAAAAAAAAAAAAAAAAAAAAAAATCATGGCCTCTAGCCAGGCGGCGGTGGTGGTGGTGGTGGTGGTGGTGGTGGTGGTACACGCCTTTAATCCCAGCACTCAGAAGGCAGAGCCAGGCGGATCTGTGAGTTCGAGGTCAGCCTGGGCTACCAGGTGAGTTCCAGGAAAGGCACAAAGCTACACAGGGAAACCCTGTCTCGAAAAACAAAACAAAACAAAAAAAGAAATTCTCCTGCCTCAGCATCCTAAGTAGCTACAACTATTGACATGTGTCACTATGCTTGGTTAATTTACTTACCAGATTATCTCATAATCTATAATGTTGGGGTGTTAAATCTATTGATCTCTTAGGACTAAGATACTAATCTTTTAATTTCACCCTGTTCATAGTAAAATATACAGAAAAAGATTTTGATTTTAATTTCATTTGAAAAAACCATCTGGAAATTAAACACTTTTATAATGTACAAGGTTTATTATGTATGTTTCCCATATATTCCAAATATAAGAAATACAAGTTAGGGCTGATGATGCAGCTCAGTTGGCAGACAGCTTGCCTAGAAAGCATGAAGCCTTGGGTTCAAACCTCAACACTACATAAGCCAGGCATGGTAGAACAGGCCTGTGATCCCCAAACTGAAGCGGTGGAAACAGGAAGATGGGAAGTTCAAGGTCATCCTTGGCTACACAGCGAGTTTGAAGCTAGCCTGCGGCACAAGAAAACCTGAAATGAAAACCTGAATTTTCAAAACAAGAAATGACCAGAAGAGAAGAGACATAACACAAGCTATCCAGGTGTTTTAAAATCCAAGGCTTTAATTCAGCTTTTGGTAATGACCATAAATGCCTCCACAAAACCTCTTTTCCACTGTAAATAGAAGGCACTAGGCATTACATAACACTCTAAAAGCACTGATTCCTTCTTATGCTGGTGGAGATAACACATTAGGTGGCGGGGTTTGAATACTAAACTCTAAAAAAAAAAAAAAAAAAAACCAATTCTGAAAATCACATGAAAATTTAAGTTCCCATTCGGTCTTTCTCGGGTTTCCAATGCAACCTTAAGATATTCTTGCAGGTACATAATTTGAAGTTAAGAGATAAAGTAGGTGAGTAAGATTTGGTTTTTAACGTGTTAAGTTTCTGTTATATGTGTTAAATGTAAAGACAGCATTATTATGCTAATTGATATTTCATGTTATTCTTTAGGTGTGCAAAATAAATTTCAAGTGATATATCCCACAGAAGTATATTTCAAAACATCCTTGATATAACACTAATGACTTTCATATTCATGTTACAAACTGTATATAAATTGTGAAATTATTAAAATACATTGTTCTGAAAAATAATAAGATGACCATTTCTACCTAAATAAAGTTTCCCAGAAAGTTATGCAGTACTTTAGCATAAAAAAGTAGTTGCCCTTTTTCTGAAAGGTCAGTATTGTTTCACAAAATAACCCATACAATCCACACAAATGATTCGTCCAAATGCCCTATTACTTTCGATGACAGTGGTTTGCTTCAAGAGACTGCATCCATGATTAAAGGGCACACTTGGCTCTGAGACCACAGTCACAAGCACAAGGAACCATCTTAGATCAGGAATGCCCTTTACCATCAATAGAGAACAAGAGATGGCTTCTGAAGCCACTCTTTGAAAAACACATACACCTAATTTGGGCTGTTCGGAGGGTACTTAAGACACAGCTATTTACATATGTGCTACTTCCTGTGTGCCTATCTGAACAGTGGCTTCTGCAGACACTCCCATTTAAACACAACCAAACAATCTAAACACATCAAGTAATACTCTTCTACTTTTGGCAAGGTAGTATAAACCAAACAAACAAACAAACAAAACTATAATTTTGATTTAGATAAAAGTTACCATATCAAACAACAGCAAGAAAAGTATTCTGAAAATCATTAATTTAGGGGAAATAGTATCACCCAACAAATAATGTTGAAAATTAAACTTAAAATCCTCAAATAATTATTACACAAATGGCTTATGAATACTTTTGACATAAAAATATTAAAAAAACAAACAGCTGACTATGACGTTCATAGTGAGAATGTCTTCCAAAGACATTCAAGCTAATTAATTTATACAGGCCCAGTTAGTAAAAGGGAAGAGGAAGATCAACTCTTCCATAAGCAGAACTACATATGATGCCTCCTTCCTCTGGAGAAACTCGTAAAAACCTAATTTTGAAAAAGGTAAAAAAACAAAAACCAACAGTGAAATGAGAAGCTACATGATAATTTAAAACACCTGTCAATAAACATGAGGGGCAACAAGAAACACTTTGAACAAATCTTGACGTAATTAAAAAGTTTTGTATCATAATTTAAAAAAGGAAAAGCTTTATAATTAGCAGCTGGACCCTGTGAAACATATAGGACAATGGAAGGCACTACATAAGCCTCAGTTATATCAACTAGAGTTGGAAAATTCAGTTTTTCCTTCTTAAGAAGACAGCCAGTGTGAACGTTATTTTCCTATTCCCCTGAGTTTCAACATGATTGGGCAAAGCAGCACCAATTTAAAAAAAATACCTGCAATGCCGGCACTGCAGTTTGGAGTCTAACTGATGGCCCACAGGTCTCTCCTAAGAGCACTTCAGAACATGATTAAAAATAGGGAAATGTCTCTCGGACTTTCAGTATTGTGGAACCACCACAGAATGTACTAAAAATGTCTTTCTACAGCTCAGTCTTTCCACTCGTATCTATTGGCTGTTTTCCATGTTACTGCCATTCAGACAGCTCCTTTGTGCGTCTGGAGGAAATGTCAGTTCGCTTCATGGTGTACAGTCCTTTTTGGCTGGAAACCTTGTATCATGTCATGCCAGTCTTGAGCAGTATGCCTTGCAGGTCCTCTGGCAATGCTAAGATAATTGCATCTATATGTGTCCGTAACTTTGCCACAGTGTCCGGTTTCACAGGTAAATGCTCTCGGTCAGCCTGCAACTGCACAAAGAATAGTTTGAGTGAGTCTGCATTAATGCATTGTGCTTACCATATAAACACTTTTTATATCCCACTATCTTGAAACTTTAGGTCTTAGTCTAGAATTTACAGAAAATAAAACTGTAGAGATATTCCACTAAGTGGGGAAGAGGGTGTCAAGGGACCTCAATAGGTTAGTCTATAAATTCACAAATGGTGCCTGAGGATATCATACAGCATAAAATGTAAGTGAGATGATGATTTTATAGCATTCAAAAGATTCCATTATAAGTATCTTTAGAGGTGCTGGAGAAACAGCTCACCAGTTAAGGGTGCAGGCTGCTTTTGGACAAGACTTGGGTTCTGTTCCCAGCACATACATAGTTTCACTGTTCCAATGGATGGGGTGCCCTCTTCTGGCCTCCGCAGGCACTGCATGCATATGGTGCACTTACTAAGTACAGGCCAAACACTCACAAGTAATTTTTAAAATTATTTAAATAGCTTTGGAATAATTTGAAATCACTATGATCTGTTTGAGTGATCAAATACTTCTAGTGAGATATACCACCAATTGTCCAATCTCAAATCTTTCCTAAAAAGTTACTTCTGTAGTACATAGTAAGAATCAGCTCAGATGAGAAATACATTTTCACAAAAAGGTCTATTATATATTATTATATTTTCATCTCTTTAGTTACATACCAACTTATTTTTAAGCTTCAATACAAGGTCTACTGTTTCTACTTCTGTATGTTTCTGGATCCAGAGAAGGAGGTCCTAGACAGTAAGGAAATTCCAAATTGGTACATACTCAAAAAATATTCAAGCCTCTCTATCTCAACTAGTGAGGCCAGTGGAAAGGAAAGACAAGATGGGAAAGAAGACAGGACATACAACTCCAACACAGCAGGACAGTGCAAAGGGAATTTTCACAAAAATCTCAAAACTGCTAAGGAGATCATTTTTAACATTTGCTAAAACAATTGTAAATAAAACTTAAGAAAACTCCTTTCTGAGGTGGCCCTTTGTAAGAGGGAAAAACAAAACAGCAGCTCAATGCAATAAATATTAATCTTTTTTTATTATAAGAGTAATTTATAAGGAATTTTTAGCTAAGAAGTCAAGATAACCAAATGTGAATACATTACTCTATATAAATTTTGTTATCTGCAAATAAAATTTTCATAGGGCTTACTTGTGGCTGCTTTCATCATGGTATTTGTCTAAAAGCCACAGTCACTAGGAGTTTATGATTAGGAAAGATAACACTGTGACCAGCCCACCTCAACATTTAAAGTGAAATACAACAGAAACTAAGATTGTATCATCTCAAGAAGCTCCCTTTGAAGTAGGCTGGTGTGAGTTACAGCTATAAAATGCAGCCCGACCACGTGAACAAACTGTCAGCACTAACTGGAGATGGTGACTAAGTCACACTGGAAACAGCTGGAGCCACACAGCAGGGCGGGAGTCCTGATCCCAGGTGCACTCTGCTTTATAGATTTGCCAATTTCTGTGGTATAATACTCCCACTGCAGGTGACTTCATGCTACTAACTGAGGTCTGAACACAGAACTGGGAAGAGAGGTGCACAATTAGTTCATGTAGACCAAAAAGCAGACTACAGCACTCCATGGCTTCATAACTTGGGGTGCTGCAAACTGAGGCAAGTTCACTTAACTCCTAAACCACAGTTGCAGCACAATGCAGATCACAACACCCCCACCTCAAGGGATTTTTGTGATAATTAAGAGAGCCCTGTCTCATAGGACAAGATATGAGCACGTTAGCTATGAGTACTATTTATAATAATAAAGTGGGGCTTAGTGGATAAAGGCATTATTGCCAAGCTGGACACCCTACTTTAGACCTTGTTGACCCTCAGGGTAGGAGAGAACTGATTCATGAAAGCTGTCCTCTGACCTCCACACTCACACTATAACATGTACACATGCACACATACACACACACACACACACACACACACACACACAAAATAAGTAAATGTAATAAAGTGGATTCTAAGTATTGTTTTCAATCTCTAAAAATATTTTTTTTGTACTCTTAATACTTGCATCATACTAACACACTGTTTTCTAACCTCTTCACAAAGAGCTTCTAGATGGAGTGCCTCCAATTTTTGGGTCATTTCTTTCCGACGGGTCTTGAACCAGCCATCAAAATTTGGAGACTTTAGAAACTGCCTACAAAAATGAATTTAAAAAAAAAGGCAAAGTTTGGTTAATATTTATTTCTTCTTTCAATATCCCTCTTAAAAACAAGACAACAAACAAATAAAACAAAAAGTAAACAAACAAACCTACCCAGGGTCTCAAGTAACCCAGGCTAGCCTCAAACTTGCTATGAAGCTGAGAATGACATTTTACTCTGGATCCTCCTGACTCTCCCTCCCAAGTGTTTGCATTACAATGTGCCACCATGCTAGCCTTTCATTCCTTTCTTATAGTCCAGAGATACATGTTACATGACTAATCTAGGTTTTACAACTAGTTTTTTAAATAAAGATTCACAGGTAGGTGGAAAATAAGTAAAGTGATTAACCGGTAAAGTCCAATCCAATCGCCCTTTATTCCAGATGTGAGCTGAGGCCCTGTTTTTTCAAGTGTCTTCATAAATTCTTCTGGAAGGAACTGTCTTAACTGGGGTGGACTCTAGAAAACAAGGCATACTATGTTTAGAGATAAGGAACTGCTCTATTCAAAGAAGGTAATTATAGCTAGACAGCTCAAAGAGGAAATCACTTAACTAGCACATACCTTCCATGGAGAAATACTTTTCTGCAAAGGCATCAAGCTTGCCACATATCTTTCCTAAAGCCAAAATAAATAAATAAATAAATAGATAGATAGATAGATAGATAGATAGATAGATGAATGAATATTAGTTCTTAACAGTCTTACTTAAGGATCTTACATTTTAATAAAATGTTTTTTTAAGTCATACTAGGACACACACACACACACACACACACACACACACACACACACACTTTTTTTTTTCCACCCAGTTTCTGGCTTATAACTCTCTACTATAGGTAGTTCATAAAAACTAGAATTTGCCAGGGCAGTGGTGGCGCACGCCTTTAATCCCAGCACTCGGGAGGCAGAGGCAGGTAGATCTCTGTGAGTTCGAGGCCAGCCTGGGCTACCAAGTGAGTCCCAGGAAAGGCGCAAAGCTACACAGGGAAACCCTGTCTCGGAAAAATCAAACAAACAAAAAAAAAACCCCTAGAATTTCTCTTCCCCACAGTAGGTTACAAAAATCTCATCTTCCCTGGCCTTGCTGACCATGACTTCTCTATGTTGTCTGGAAGGAGTGGTTAAGACCTGCAGTTCAGAAAGAGTCTCAATCACACCTGCAAGGAAAGGATCTGACAGACAGACTGCTGACTTTCACCACCCAGTCTGATAGCATCGGACCAGAACATGCACTCTTTGTACCAATAACATTTGGACACAGATACACATGCTTCAATCATGCTTATGCAATGAAGTCTCTGTAGCAATCCAAAGGACAAGGGCTGAAGAGTTTCAAGACAGCAGAATACATGACATTTATAGTGGGTGGCACATTCAGAGACATCATGCAAGCTCTATGTCTCTCCCTCCATACCCTATCCTATCTATCTATCTGTACTCTTTGTAATGTTTTGTATAATAAACCAACTAACATCAATGTTTCCCTGAGTCACTCAAGTAAATGAGTAGATTCTGAAGAAGGGATTATGGGATTTACAGTGGATCAGTACTAAGCACAGACTGGAGCTTGGCACTGGCATCTAACATGGAGTAGAGCAAACTCAAGAATCCAGCCCTCAGCATTTGGCATCTGAAACTATCATCAGGTATAGTGTCAGAATTGAATTCAAGGACACCTTGCTGGTATCTACTACAGAACTGCATGTGACTGAACATGTGACTAACTGCTTGCTTGGTGGTGAGGTAAAAAACTGCATACCTCATGGAGTCACAGAAGTGATAGATCTTGTGAATATATAGAAAGGAAAAGTGATCCACAGTGGTTTTTTAAAAAAACATTTTTAAGTTATTACATTCATTTATTTACTGCGTGTGTTTCTCTTGGCACATGTGCATGCAAGTGCACATGCATGCTCATGGCATATATGTGGAAGTAAGCACTCTTCCCTTCCATCATGTAGATCTCAGGGATCCAGGATGGAACTCAGGTTGTGAGGCTTGGCAGCAAGTGCCATTCCCCAGTGAGCATCTCGACAACCCGAATGTAAGTTATTCCATCATGTTCCTTCAATGACTTCACCTTTTCCTACAAAAGACTGCTCCAGTTAAACTGACTTGGGAAGTCATGTTTCAACAAAATTTAACTAAGACTTGGATACTCAAAACAGATTACTTTTCCTTTGTTCCAAGATTGTGGCTTGCTGTACTGCACAAGCTGATTTTGAACTCCTGGGCTCAAGTGACCTTCCACCTTAGCTTCCCAAGTAACTGAGACATGACACTGTGTCCAGTTCCTATCTTCCCTTGTTTAAAATTATTTATGTGTGAGTGCATGATCTATATGGGCTTGTGTGCCACAGCATACACATGGAAGTCAGAGGACAACTTTGCAGGTTGGTTCTCCCCTTCCACCTTTACATGTGACTGAACAAGTTGCCAGGCTGTGTAGAAAATGTCTTTCCTTCTGAGCTCTCTCACTAGCCCTTCTTTGGTTTGTTCAAACATGGTCTTGCTATGTACTCCTGGCTATCCTTGAAATCATGATCTTCCTGCCCCCACGCCAACTGTTGGAATTACAGGACTATGCTATTCTATCTGGCTCTAAACTCAGATATATTTTTAAGGTTTTTTAAATTTATGTGTGTGTGCAGGTACATGCACATTCATACTCATGGACACCAGAAGCTGGTGTTAAATGCCCTCAAGTTAGAAGTACAGGTGGTTTTGAGCCTCTGGAAATGGGTGCTGGAACAGATATCGGGTCCTCTGTGCAAGAGCAGCAAGTTCCCCTAACTGCAGAGCCATCTCTCCAGCCCCTTATAATTTGAATGGAATAGTTAACTGTGTTGAGTAACTATGTCAGAAAATGTACTTAACACTTTCAATGCTTCATCTCTGGTGGTCCTTGAAACCATGATTTCTGCAAGTAACTACTGGGAGACTGAAGCTTCAAAGCTAACCAGCCTGAGCAGACTCACTATGTGGACTTGAATTTAGAGATACTTGATATCCTTTCACTTTTCCTTCTTTTATTGTTGCCATTTATTTAAATATTTTTAAGATTATAATTACATCCTTTCATCCTTCCAAACCTTCCATATAACCACAAGCCCACTGTCTCTTCACATTCATGGCCTCTTTAACTGTGGTCGTGTATGTGTGTGTGTGTGTGTGTGTGTGTGTGTGTGTGTGTGTGTGTGTGTGGTCTCTCTCACATACATAAATATAATCTGCTCTGCCTGTATAATGTTACTTGTCTGTGTGTTTTCGGGGCTGACCTTTTGGTAGTGGAAGAGCCAATGGTGAGCTCTTCCCGCCCGGGGAGACTTTCTCCCACTCTCAGCATGTCTTGGTTGGCTGGAGTTTCTGTCTAGGGCCGAAGCCTCGTGAATTCCCTTCTATGTGAGCATGTCTATGGTCATCACTGCTTGGTCATGTTTCGGCAGCCGTGGTGGTGAGACTTCATGGGTGTAGCTTCTGATATTTCCACGATACAATCTCACAGAAAACTTCCTGCTTCTCTGGATCTTACAGACATTCCATTCCCTTTTCCACAATAATCCCTAGGCCCTCAGTGTAGGAACTGTGCTGTGGATTTATCAGTGGGAATTGGACTCTAAAGCTCTTTGATTGGTTCTGTTGTTTTTGAGACAGCATCTAAACCTACAGCCCTAGGTGGCTTTCAGCTGGTGACACCCTCTGCTTCTGCACCGAGTGCTAGGGTCACAGGATGGCCAGGCCCAGCTTAGTCTATGCTCTTATGTACCAACAAAAAAGTAGATTTACTTAAACAAGTTGTTTTGTTTGATTCTAGGCATCAAATCCAAGGTCTCACCACCAGTTCTTACTGTACCACTGAATTACATCCCCAACACAGCACAGGTTTAAATGAATCAAAATTCCATCCCCAAATGAAGAAAGAATACTTTTTTTCTAAAATGAACAACAAAGGTCTTCAGGTTGTTTTGTATCTTCATAGATTCTGTTAATAGTGACACAAAAGCAATGATGCAATCTCCAGACCAAGCTATTGTGATACTGCCTAGATTTAGATGTCACTCCACTAAATTCCTTAATATGGCTGTATTAGTCATTTACTCAATAAATAGTTAAAAGTCTACCCTACATCAGACGGCGGGAGTGCTAAGGAACAAGACATACATAGTTCCCTTTATCATAGAATTATATAGTTTCTTGGATGTGGTATCAAATTCTGTTCAAGAAAACAGTATCAGCCAGACATGATGACACATGTCTTTAATCCCACAACTTGAGATCTATACAGTGATTTCTAGGCAGCCAAGACTACATGGTAAGACGCTATCTCAAACAAAACAACAAACAAACAAACAGTATTAGAAGAAGAAACTCCAAGGTGACCTATTAAAGTACAAAATGCAGGCATTATATAAAAATCTCACAACAGACTAACTAGTTCAGTAGACGTATGTACCAGGACTATGTACTCCCCGGGTCCAACTTGGGCCAAAGCATAGCACACTGCCCTGCACTAACCCTGACTAGGCAGAGGCAGCCACCCCGTGTCCCTGTCATAGAGCAGCCTGTGTGCTACAACTTGCAGGGTTGCGGACATACTTCAGCAATAACAGAAACAGGAACTTAGCTCCAGCCGTGGTTTCCATTTATAAGGGTGATGGGGAAAAAGACTTCCAGGTGCTTAGTATGACTCTGAATCTAGAAGTGCCACACGCTCTCACTATGGCAGATTCCTCCCTCCCTCCTCAAACAGATCCCCACATCACTGGGGCAGAAAAGAGCTCTTGTCTGAGGAAGATGGTATTTAAGAGAAGGAAAGAAAGCTGAAAGCATCATGAAGGAAACCATAAGTTAGATATGGAACTGGTTGAATCACCCAGAAAAGATCCACCCCACCTAACTCAAGAAGTCCTCCTGAAGACCCGCTGACCACAGCTCCTCTCAGTGAGAGACGGCGGCAGTACTGTGGTAAAAGGGGCATTTTGGGGGCAGCTTTTCTGGGCATTTCTTCCTCTTTGTTGCATCTGACATCTTCCACTGGTAATTTCTCATCAACAACTGGATCCAGCTTGGCCCACCTAATGGGGATTTATATCTGGGTCTGTAACAGCTAACACAAACCTAAGCTGATCCTTGGGTGTCTGCATCACTTGTAATTATTTTGTTCTATGAATGCTGCACATATATAAATGCATGGAACAACCACCAAGGCCAGGTGTGGTGGCACACGCCTTTAATCCCAGCATTTGGGAGGGAGAGGCAAGCGGATCTCTATGAGTTATAGACCAGCCAGAGCTAGAAAGATGATGTCTCAAAAATCAAACAAAAAAATAATCACTAAAAACATCTATTATACCTAGAGGATAAACTGGTATGCATGTTAGACTGGTTAATATCTAACATAGCAATTTAGTAGTAAATTGTCTTTGGATAAGTGACATAAGTATCTACTAAAAATAGCTTCACTACACTAGTTAAAGTGTATATAGTAATTTAAAAATTAATTCAATTGAAATACTTCAGTTCCTAAAAGAATGACTAACACTGATACTAAAATCACTACATTAAGGAGGTTCTGTGGTTGGATGTAAAGTATCCTGCCAAAAAGACTCATATGTTGAAGGCTTGGTTCTCTAGCTGGTGATGAAACTGAGAGGTGATTGGATCATAAAAGTACTAAATTCATTAGTGGATTAATCCACTGCTGAGTTTGTATGGAATGGGCTATTAATGAAGTAGGCCCTGGCTAGAGGTCACTAACAGTACAACCTTGGATGTACACCCTGGCCTGGCCCCCTTCTCATGAAGTGGGCAGCTTGTGTTACAAGTTTGCATTGCTGTGAGAGTCTACCTTGTCTCATGCCTAAAGCAATAGCAACAGGCTAACCTTTTACTCAAGTCTCTAAAATTATGAGTCAAAATAAACCCTCTTCTTTAACTTTTTTTCAGGAATTTGTCACAGTGATAAAACATCTGAATAATACAAGGTTTATTGTTGTGGGATATGTGTATACTGTGTGGAAGATGTATTGCTGTGATTGGTGTAATAAAAAGCTGAATGGTCAATAGCAAAGCAGGAGGTATAAGCAGGACTTCCAGGCAAAGAGAAGAAACAGGAGGTGTAAGATGGAAGAGAGGTAATGCCATGTGGCAGAACACAGATTAACATAAATGGGTTAATTTAAGATATAAGAGCTAGTTGTGACAAGCCTAAACTAAAAGCCAACCTTTCATAATTAATAGTAAGTCTCCCTGTTGTTATTTGTGAGCTGGCAGTCCTGACAAAAAAGTACTCCTACAATTTGTGTAAAATATTGTGGCTTTATGGTGATAGAACTTTAATAATGTATTTAATGGGCTTTGGGGTACCTAATAAACACTACAATTGTCCAGATGTGGTGGCACACCCATATAATCCTAGCACTCACAAGGCTGATCTGCATAGTGGGTTCCATGGCAGTCAAGGCTAAGGACCAAAGGAAAGGCAGAGGGAAGGGAGAGAGGGAAGGACTACACTTGACTAAAGGTTCTTAATAACAAATACAAATGAGGATATAGCCACATGCTCCACTGTGCAGTTGATAGACTAACCTGATTTTGCTTTTGCAAAAGAAGGCCTTTTGTTGTTGTTTTATTTTTTTGTTTTGTTTTCTGAGATAGGTTTTCTGTGTATAACAACCCTGGCTGCCCTGGAACTCACTCTGTAGACCAGGCTGGCCTTGAACTCACAGAGATCTGCCTGCCTTTGCCTCCCAAATGCTGGGAATAAAGGCATGTGCCACCATGCTCAGCTCTTTTTTGTGTTGCTGTTTTTTGTTTTTGAGGCAGGATGGCACAGTAGGGTCTTGACTGTATTCTAATTTTCAATAACCCTCCCATTGCTGTCTCTCAAGTGCTGGGGTTACAGGTGTAGACAGTAATGTTCCACTTCAGTATTTAACTGTTAGGTAATCATCTTGGATGATCAATCAGTTTCTTAGAGGCAGCTAGGTGGTATCTTGTATTGTTTATCACCTGGAATTATAGAGTTAATCTTATTGTTTGTGCTTAATTTTCTCATCTCTTAAAACCAGGGCTATAAGTCAGTGGTAGAGTATTTGCTTTGCATGTGCAAGGCCTTGGGATCAATCCCAGCACCACCCTTCACAACTGCGTGCCCCACCCCCATCAGTTTCATTCTATACATTCTGTGTGGCTGAATGATAATGGCCCCAGAGGCTCATGTATTTACATACTTGGTCCCAGCTGGTGAAACTGTTTGGGAAGGATTAGGAGGTGCCACCTTGTTGGAGGAGCTGTGTCACTAGGGGTCAACTGAAGTTTCAAAAGCCCATGGTATTCCCAGTTAGCTCTCTCTGATTCATGACTGTGGATCAAGACTTAAGACCCTCAGCTACTGCCCCAGCACCATGCCTGCCTGCATGCTGCCATGCTCCCCTCCATGATGGTCATAGACTCTAATCCTCTGCAACTGTAAGCTCCAATAAACTCTTTCTTCTATAAGTTGCCTTGATCATAGTCTCTAATCACAGAAATAGAAAAGCAACTCAGACAATTCTTTGTCTATTAAAAAAATGGTAAATAAAAAAGAATAAAATTTTATCAAGTCAAAAATTGTATCAGTATCTCAATCAAGACTTACAACATAGGACAATCCTTCAAGAAGCCCACAGTCATATTCTTAGGGGTATCTTCCTGAGTGCTATTATTTCTCCCTTAATCCTAGTGCTTGAAATATATATTAAAGGTCTTTTAATAAACTCCAACTCCACTTAAAAAATGTCACAACAGCCCTTCAACTGAAGAATGGAAAAAGAAAATATGCTACATATACACAATGGAGTACTACTCAGCAGAGAAAAACAATGACATCATGAGGTTTGCAGGCAAATGGATGGATCTAGAAAAAAATCATCCTGAGTGAGGTAACCCAGACTCAGAAGGACAAACATGTATGTACTCACTCATAGTAGGATACTATATGTAAAACAAAGATGACTAGACTGCTACACAACTCCAGGGAGGCTACCTAGAAAATGGGACCCTAGGAAAGACACAGGGATCACCCAATGACAGAGAAATGGATGAGCTCTACATGAACAACCTGGATGACAGTGGGAGTAATGAAGGGCAAGGTTCGAGGGAAAGAAAGCTTAGGGGAGCAGGAGATCCCAGCTGGATCAAGAACAGAAAGGGAGAACGAGGAATAACAGACCATGATAAATGAACACCACATGAGAACAGGAACAGGCAGAGTGCTCGAGAGGTCCCCAGAAATCCACAATGATACATCCTCTGTAGACTGCTGGCAATGGTCAAGAGAAAGCCTGATTTGACCTAGTCTGGTGATCAGATGGCCAAACACCCTAATGGTCATGCTGGAACTCTCATCCAATAACTGATGGAAGTGGATGCTGAGATCCTTGGCCAGACCCCAGGTGGAGCTCCAGGAGTCCAATTGTCGAGAAAGAGGAGGGACTGTAAGAGTGTGAATTGTTGAGACCAAGATTGGAAAAGCACAGGGACAAATAGCCAAACAAATGGAAGCATATGAATTATGAACCAAAGGCTGTGCAGCCCCCAGCTGGAGCAGGCCCTCTGTATAAGTGAGACAATTGAATAGCTTGAACTGTTAGGGAGGCACCCAGGTGGTGGGATCAGGACCTGTCCTTAGCGCAAGAGCTGGCTGTTTGGAACCTTGAGCTTACACAGGGACACTTTGCTCAGCCTGGAAGGAGGGGACTAGACCTGCCTGTACTGAATCCACCAGGTTTAAATGAATCCCCAGGGGAGTCTTGGCCCTGGAGGAGATGGGAATGGAGGAGAGGGGATGGGGGGGGAAGGTGGGGACAGGGGCAGGAGGGGGGAGGACAGGGGAACCCATGGCTGATGTGTAAAATTAAAACACAAATATAATAAAGATATACACATAAAAAAATGTCACAACAAACGTACAAGGTATTTATGGACCACAGAACCAGCCACATGTGGACAAGCAAACTGAGGATCAATGACTTGCCAAAGGGAATGAGAACAAAGAATCCAGGTTTCTCATAACTATTTTAAATCAATAAACATACTTATTGGTAAAGCATAGAACTTACGATATAGAGGACGGGAATCACATTTATTAAGATTAATAACTTACTAATGGAATGATGAAACTTTGTGTCAGTTCCAAAAAATAGCGTCGGAGAATAACACTTTGAGCCTCAGAAGGACGTTTCTGCTGTACACCCTTGAGAGAAGACAGAAGTAAGTCCATATGTTATGTTAGGGAATGTAGGATAATGACCAAGTCCAACTGCTTTGTAAACAGGCATTTAAGTTTAATCAACAACCAATAAAAAACCCTAGAATGTTATAGGAAAACAACTTAATTAGAAGTTCATTTTGTAAAGCTCTGTAGAAGGAAGTTGTAGCTAGAGGATAGGGAGTCAGGGAGGGAGGGAGGCTGACCTTTCTGTAACTGTACTAAGTTAAGGCTGGATGGCAGCAAGCAGTCTTGGTGCGTTAGTACTGTACAGTAGGATGACCAGAGGACAATTACATACTATATATCTCAAATACATAAAAGAAAGGATTTTAAATGTTTCACCACAAAAAAATATTTGAAGAAATGGGTACATTTAACCAGACTTCAACATTACACAATGTATGTGTGTGTGTGCATAGTACTGTATTGATACATATAATTTGCTTTTATCACTCAAACATAAATTTGAGATCCATAGATTTATTAATATCATTTATTCCATACTGAAGAGTATCAGTTCACAGTGAAAATAACCTTTATTTTGCATATGCTATATTAATACAACTGACATCTTTAAAAAATACTTTCTCTTACTGTTAGATGCTACTGACAATTTATACCAATGTCTAAGTTTCTAGGTGGACTATTTTTTTATTATTATTAAATGTTTATTTATTAAAAGTTTTTTCCATTTTACATACCAACCCCAGTTCCCCCTCCCTCCCCTTCTCCCACCTCCTCACCTCCCTCCCACTCTACCCCCATCCACTCCTCAGAGCAGGTAAGGCCTCCCATGGTAGTCAACAAAGTCTGGCATACCAAGTTGAAGGAGAGCCTTGCCCCTCCCCATTGTATCAAGGCTGGGCAAGGTATCCCATCACAGGGAATGGGCTCCAAAAAGCCAGTTCATGCATCTGGGATAAGTCCTGGTCCTGCTGCCAGGGACCGCACAAACAGACTGAGCCACATATCTGTCACCCACATTCAGCAGGCCTAGTTCGGTTCCATGTAGGTTCCTGAGCTGTCAGTCTATAGTCAGTGAGCTCCAACTAGCACCGGGTCAGCTGTCTCTGTGGGTTTCCCCATCATGTTCTTGACCCCCTCTTCTTTTTTTAATGTCTAATGTCATTTATTGAAGGAGGGAGGAGGTCTTAAATACAGACTTACAGCACAATGGGGAAACCCCAGTTGGCAGAAGTTCGCTTCTGATATTTTGTTTGTTTGTTTGTTTGTTTGATCGAACCCCAGGCCTTGTGCTTGCTAGGCAAGCGCTCTACCATTGAGCTAAATCCCCACCCCCACTCCTGATGTTTTACAATCTTGCATCTAAGCAGTTAACGCCCAATATGCTGGATTCATAGACGAGGAGCTTCCCTTAAGCATTCAGGAGGGTGTGAAATCCCGCAGGGAATTAGCATAGGGAGGATATCAAGGTCAAGGTCAGCAAGCAAGGCAACAGTTACCCAAAATGGGGGCCAGGGACCTACAGGTCCCCACCTTTTACTAAAAAATAAGCTTCTGACTTAGGTTGCATGGGACATCAGCAGGTCACTTGCCTGTCATGGAGACACCTGTCCAGGCCACACAGGTGTTCTGTCTTAGGTTGGTGAGTGCCCCCCAGGCATTACCCGTCTCTGAATACTCATTATCATACAGGCTCAATTGTGTGAGAGCTGCAGAATTGACTGTTGCCAGAGATCTCTAAATGGCGCTGGGCTTGCAATCTGTGTTTTTGACACAGAAAAGACCAACAGAAGTCTTAATCCACCCATAGCCGGTAGGTTAAAGGCAACTGAGCCATTCCCTTCCTAACGAGTTTTACTGCAAATTGGAGACCTTGTAAGATGGTATCCTGAGAGCAAGTGGAACTTGAGTTTGTAAATTTATAACTTTCAAAGCCAATTGAAATGTATACAACTATTGACCTAAATTTCTCACGCCCAATAGAATGAAAGATTAACTGTGGTAGCTACTTTTGCTGCCAGGGTCTCCACAGTGCTAGCTGTAGTAACCAATTATGAAATGGCAATCCCAGAAACAGTAACAGCAGTGGTCGCCACTGTTATACCAGCAACAATGGCAGCAGCAATATCAAATTCTCTTCTGGAGCATGTGGGTATCCATTAGCAAGGACGCAACTCCAGGAACACGAACCGCTAAGGCCCATTATTCTTGATCCCAGCCCGACCCAAGCTGGCAGCTCTTAATATTGTGATGTTTCATTGAGGGTTGCTCAGTAATTGAGTAAAGCCAGATCTTATTATAAGCAACAGTCATCCTAAGGTCCTCCATGTCATCATATAAATATAGCCTTATGGTTTTGTGGGTTGCAGTCTGATTGTTCTTTGCTTTCTATCTAGAATCTACTTATGAGTAAGTACATACCATGTTTATCCTTCTGGGTTTGGGTTACCTCACTCAGGATGATTTTTTTCTAGTTCCATCCATTTGCCTGCAAATTTCATGCCGTCATTGTTTTTCTCTGCTGAGTAGTACTCCATTGTGTATATGTACCACATTTTCTTAATCCATTCTTCACTTATGGGCATCTAGGTTGTTTCCATGTTCTGGCTATTACAAATAATCCTGCTATGAACATAGTTGAGCATGTATCTTTGTGGTATGGTTGAGCATTCCTTGGGTATATGCCCAAGAGTGGTATGGCTGGGTCTTGAGATAGTTTGATTCCCAATTTTCTGAGAAACGGCCATACTGACTTCCACAGTGGTTGTACAAGTTTGCATTCCCACCAACAGTGGAGTAGTGTTCCCATTGCTCTGCATCCTCTCCAACATTGACTGTCATTAGTGTTTTTGATTATAGCCATTCTGACAGGTGTAAGGTGGTATCTCAGAGTCATTTTAATTTGCATTTCTCTGATGATTAAGGATGTTGAGCATTTCTTTAAATGTCTTTCAGCCATTTGTGTTTCTTGTTTTGTGAATTCTCTGTTTAGCTCTTCAGCCCATTTTGTAATTGGATTGTTCGGTATTTTGATGTCTAATTTCTTGAGTTCTTTATAGACTGTGGAGAAAAATCCTGTCAGATGTGGGGTTGGTGAAGATCTTTTCCCATTCTATAGGCTGTCTTTTTGTCTTACTGACCATATCTTTTGCCCGGCAAAAGCTTCTCAGTTTCAAGAGGTCCCATTTATTAATTGTTGTGCTCAGTGTCTATGCTGCTGATGTTATATTTAGGAAGTGATCGCCAGTGCCAATGCATTCAAGAGTACTTCTTACTTTCTCTTCTATTAAGTTTAGTGTAACAGGATTTATATTGAGGTCTTTGATCCACTTGGACTTGAGTTTTGTGCATGGTGACAGATATGGATCTATTTGTAATCTTTTAGATATTGACATCCAGTTATGCCAGCACCATTTGTTGAAGATACTTTCTTTTTTCCATTGTATGGTTTTGGCTTCTTTGTCAAAAATCAGGTGTTCATGTGTGTGTGGGTTAATGTCAGGGTCTTCAATTCGATTCCATTGGTCCATATGTTGGTTTTTATACCAGTACCAGGCTGTTTTTATTACTATAGCTCTATAATAGAGCTTGAGGTCAGGGATAGTGATGCCTCCAGAGGTTGCTTTATCATATAGGATTCTTTTAGCTATCCTGGGTCTTTTGTTTTTCCATATGAAGTTGAGTATTGTTCTTTCCAGGACTTGTTTATCTATAGCTACAAAACCAATACTCAAGTCTATGACTACTGCTGCATTGGTGTCTTGATTATGTGTGCATGTACCTTACCAACCAAGCCATCTCTGCAGCTCCTAGTCTTTTGATTTTTTTCAATTAAACATTTTTATTACCCTTATTTGTGTATATGTGTGCATGTGCATATATGTGCCAAGGAGTGCTTGTATAAATCAGAGGACAACTTGCAGGAGTCAGTTCTCCCTTTCTCCCATGTGGCTCCTGGAGCTGAACTCAGGTTTATGCATTTATTTTGAATGTAGCAGTATGTGTGTATGATTCAGGAGGTGGGACGTGGCACACATGTACAACAGCAAAGTGTGTGGAAGGCATCTTATAGGAGTTAGCTTTCTCCTCTCTCCTGACACCATGTGGGTCCCAGAGATTAAACTCAGGCTGGCAGCTTGGCAGCCAACACCTTTACCTCTTGAACCATCTCGCCAACACTATCTATTTATTTTGAGACAAGGACTCACTATTTAGCCAGGTTTGTCTAGAACTTAAGATCGTCCTATCTCAGTTGCCTAGTGCTGGTATTACAGGTATGAGCCACGACATCTAGACCTAAAGCTTGGATTTAAAAGTAATTCAGGGCTGAGGTATGCAAGGCAAAAAACAAAAGTGATTCAGGAAGATGGACTCAGTAAATAAAGGCATTTTCCCCTGGAATTCACATAAAAGGTGGGAATAGAGAATTGACACTACACTACAGTATTTCCCTGACCCCCACTATCATGGAAGCATACACACACACACGGAGATACACACACAGATTTTTTAATTTTTCAAAGAGAATCCAAGCCAAGGCACGATGGCACTTGCCTGTAACACAGTACTTAACAGGTAGAAGCAGGAGGATTACAAGTTCAAACCTAGCCTGGTCTTCACAGTGAGTTCTAGGCAAGCCAGTTGAGATTCTAGGTTAGGGATATGCCTCAATGGTAAAGCACTTGCCTAGCATACATGAGGCCTTGGTTCAACCAGCAGTATTGTTTTTAAGAAATGAGGTTCTGGGCTGGAGAGATGGCTCAGTGGTTAAGAGCACCGACTGCTCTTCCAGAGGTCCTGAGTTCAATTCCCAGCAACCACATGGTGGCTCACAACCATCTATAATGAGATCTGGCGCCCTCTTCTGTATACATAGTAAATAAATAAATCTTAAAAAAAAAAAAAAAAGAAAGAAATGAGGTTCTATTTCACATTACTACACATAAAAACAAAAACAACACCCCCCCACACACACATTGCCTAACTAAATACTACATACCTCACCAAGGAGATTTAAATTAATAATATGAGCAAGCAGTTACCTTCTGGAGTTGTTTTATGATCTCCTCATCTCTGTTTAGATATGGCTTGTAAGAAGTATAAACTCCTAAGAAAAGAAGATAGATAAACAGAAAAACCAACAACCTAGATGAGTACACACTTAAGTTTAATAAAAGTCTGGGCTGGGCTGGAGAGATGGCTTAGAGGTTAAGAGCACTGGCTGTTCTTCCATAGGTCCTGAGTTCAATTCCCAGCAGCCACATGGTGGCTGAAAACCATCTGTAATGAGATCTGGTTCCCTCTTTGGGCCTACAGGCATACATGCAGGGAGAACACTGCGTATATAATAAATAAACAAATCTTTAAAAAAAAAATCTGGGCTATCAAGATGACTCAGCTGGGACGGGTACTTGCCATGCAAGCCTCACTACATGAGTTCCATCCAGCCCTGCGGTCCATGGTGGAAGGAGAGAAATGACTCCCAACTACTGTCCTCTGACCTCCACACATGCACTATGACACTTATATGCAGACATCACAAGTATACACAAAATAAAAGTCAGTAATAAAAGTCAATACCAGGTTTAGAATCCAGAGTTTTTAGGTTCTTCAATTTTTTTACTTTCACTTGCTTAGGAATTTCACCTGAAAAAACAAAAACATAAAAACTCTTATAAACTGGGCTAAGGATGTAACTTAATGATAGAATGTTTGCCTGGGATGCTCATCTTTAGCATCATAATACTCTTAGTTACATCATACATGCTATAGAACTCATATTTTGGCTAAAATGTTTTTCTGTGCAACAAAAACTAAATGCTGGGGAGGGAAATAATGTAGAAATAAGTTTCATATTTCTTACAGTCACTAGTTCTTGGTAATAATGAAGATATATAGTAATCTATATGTGCTCTTGTAAAATGAGAAATGACAAAAACACAGTCATGCAGCAGGCTTCACTCTGATGCAGGAAACTTCATTTAGTCTAAGACACATCCTGAGCTCCAGTCCTACTCACTAGTGGAGGAGTGGCAGGTGGGCTTCATCAAAACACATTGTGTGCATGCACAAAATTCTGAAACAACTTTTAAAAACATAAAATAGATGCCAGGAAGCTCCAGGAAAAGCTCACAAATGTGAGGAAACACATGGCAGTTCTATGATTATAAATACTTGATTTAAAAAAGGGTTATTCAGTGTCTAATGTGAATAACAGACCACAAGAAGGGCTTAACATTAGCAGAGTCATCTTAATGTGCCTTTGCGTGTTTGCACATAAATCTTCTTGACTTAGAGCAAGTATTTTTTCTTTCCTATTGTGAAAACACCAAATCCACTTTCTCATTAGAAATGATCAGTTTCTAGTTAGAGCCAACATAAACCAGTACTCTTGGTTTTTTCTTCCACAGACATTATTCTTAGGTTTTATTTTTCCATTTAGTACAAAGTGGATATTAGGTAAAACACAAAAAGAACAACCTCTGCATTGGAACTAATTACCTTGCTGTGTTAAAACCAAACACACATTTCTAGGATAATTATAAACTTCTGAGCCTAAGAGACACTCTATTTTGCCATGTCTTCCCCCTGGGGCCTACAGGATGTGCTTTTTTTGTAATTCTATAGATTCTGTCTGTTTTGAGTTTTCAAAGTCAGAATCTCCATCAGGGTTTTATGCTGCACAACTTGAGTAGCATGAACAGTAGACCTGGCTTTGAATTCAAGAAGCCAGACTACATGCCCTAAGACATATACCAGACATTAAATCTGATGTCATGAATATGGCTCTAAACCCACTAGAAATAAAGGAAAAACAGACATAATGAACTGTTATCAAACTAAAAACGCTAGTGCATAAAAGGACTCTATCCAAAGAGTAAAAAGATAGTCCACAGAATGGTTCAAAATTTACAAAGCATGTCTGATAAGAGACCAGCACCCAGGCCTTTTGTTTTGTTTTGTTTTGTTTGTTTTCCTTTTTGAGACAAGGTCTCACTATGAGAACATGCTAACATCAGGTTGGCCTCAAACTCACAGAGATCTGCTTACCTCTGCCTCTCAATTACTGAGGTGCTGGCATTAAAGACATTTGCCAAAATGTCCAGCTTCCCTATGGTGATTTTTAAAACAAGTTTATCAGTTCATATTATGTCACTAATGGTTTCTGGCAAAAGTTTCCTATCTCTATTCCTAAAGGAACCTTTTTCATAAAAAGCAAAGTATTGTATTATAGTCAATCAGTCTAGATTAGTAAAAACCAACCTGATGATAAGTATAAAAATTAAAAACTTAAAAACCTCCCATGTCTTTTGTGAGTAGAGTAACTGCTGTTCTCTGAACTATCATTTGTATCTCTCAGCAAACTAATGAATTGACGGGAGCATGACAATGTTAGGGGTACCATTAAATTGGCATTTAAATTAAACATCCAATCTCAGAATGCATTTATTCATGTAATCAACACTTATTAACCTAATACTATATATCTTTTTCTCAAACAAAGCACAAACCTGTGAGGACTTCCTTAGTCAATACAATGCACAAAGCTACACAACACTTCTCTTAAGATCTACCTGAGAATTTCATGCCAAGTCTGGAATAATTATAGCTTTTTGTTGTTGTTTTTGAGACAGAGTTTCTCTATGTTAACAGCCCTAGCTGTCCTAGAACTTGCTCTGTAGACCAGTCTGTCCTGCAACTCAGAGATCTGCTTACTTCTGCCTCCTGAGCACTGGGATTAGAGGCGTGCACCACCACTGTCCAGCCTTTCCATCCTTATTTTGAGACAGGGTCTCCATTCTATAGCTCATGGTGTCCTGGAACTATGTAGTCCAGGCTGGCTTTAAACTCAAAATCCTCCTGCCTCAGTCTCCAGAGTGCTGGGATTATACATAGGCACCATGACTTCTGGTTATCATTTAGTTTTCTATATAAGACTTTCCTTGAGCAAACTAGAATTCCCAGTTGTATCTGGCTTATAAAGTAAAAGGCTCAGTTTCCCTGGGCTTTATAACAATGCTTTTGGGCGAAGCATATGCCCATTTTAGTGAGAAGCTGTAATGTAACTCTGTTCCAAAGGCTCTTCTCTAGGCTGTCTCTAAGAATGTTGCCAATAATATAAACAGCAAGAGACAAACACAAGGGGAGGTACAAGTAAGTGCCCATCCTATCACACACTGTAAACACTAAGTAGACATATTACCTGCAGGTTTAAGATCTCCTATTCGAATAATGTGTGGCCAGTGCTGTAGTGTCTTAGCAAAAAAGGGGTTGGTTACTCCTAAGATGACTGAGGGCCTGGATAAAAACGAGACAAAATAAAAAGGTGCAAAACAAAAAATTAAAAAGAATGTTAATTCACAGAAGAATAAAGGACAGTTTCTGAGTAGATGATATATAGAATATTGTTCCCTTTACTTGGTTTATTACATATCAACAGAACAAGTGACATATTCAGCATTAGACACATGAAGATAAAAAGATATGATATGATTATTTTTATTAGATTTACACATTTTATTTTGTGTGAGCGTTTTGCCTACATGTATGTTTCACATGTATGCTTGGGACCCTAGAAGACCAAATGAAAGCATCAGAGGCCCTGGAACTGGAGTTAAGGATGGTTGTGTGTCACCATGTGGGTGCTGGGCACCGTATCTGGGTCTTCTGCAAGAGCAGCCTGTCCTTTTAACTGTGAGCCATCTCCCCAGCACCCCCAAACATGATTAACACAGAATATAGGTACAGAGGTATACCCACTCAGTCATGACGCCAACGATTAAAGACAGTGATGAACAAGATGAGAATGAGGTACACAGTAACCACAAGGAGAACCAGGGTCTGCCAGGGTTTTCAAAGGGCAGACTCACCAAGACACAACACAGACAAGACCACGAAAGATGAGTAGTTCTCTGCCAAGTAAACAAGGGAGGTGAAGGCAACACAGAACAGTACATGCCAAGCAATGAGGTGAGGAGAGTCTCTACCCAGAACTACACAGATGGTAACAGGTACTTCAGCACTCCTGAGCAGACTGGGGCAGATAAACAGTTAAAGAGTCAAGGGCAGCACCAAGCATATATAGTTAATATGTTATCATGGGTTCTGTTTGTTTGTTTTGGTTTTTTGAGACAGGGTTTCTCTGTGTAGTCCTGGCTGTCCTGGAACTCACTCTGTAGACCAGGATGGCCCCAAATTCAGAGATCTCTCTGCCTCTGCCTCTGCCTCTGCCTCCTGAGTGCTGGGATTAAAGGTGTGCACCACCAAGCCCAGCTAATGCTATCTCATAAGCAAAAAGCAGTCACAAAGAATCAAGTGAAACTCTACCACATAAAGGTTATAGATCACTGTAGGTGTAGATTGGAAGATGCCCTGTAAGGAAGGGAGGCCTGGGGAAAAGCCACAGTGGACAGAGAAAAACAGAAGTCTGAAGAGGGAACTATGGAAAGAAGATGATAAATAGGTGGAGAGATGTTTTAGGGTGATGAACTGACCGAACTGAGTTAAGAGTTGTTCTGGGCCATGTTAAGAAGACATGTTTTAGATAACTAAGTCAAAACTAATACCACTTATCAAGAAAGTAATAGGAGATTAGCACAAAAAAAGAAGGAAATAAAAATAAATCAGTTAAACATGCTTAGTTTCACATGCATTAACACATATGTGTATGAAATGGGCATTGTGGAATATGCCTATAATCCCAGCACTTGGGAGGCAAAGGCAGTATGATCAGTGGTTCGAGATCATCCTAAACTACATTATCAAGTTCAAGGACACCCTAATGTATCAGGCCAGTTCTAGGTCAACAGTGCTAGGGATTGAGATCTCATCTCAAAAAGAAAGAACAGATATACAGGTGCAACATTCTACACCACCAAAACATAGGTCTGGGTGTTGGAGAGATCTAAGGAACAAAGACATATTTCAGTCATTGGTCTAGGATCTTTTAAGTTTCTGTTCTGTAGTTAGTCCAGAGTGGCCTTGAGCTCACCTCAGTCTTCCTGCTCAGCCTCTCAGTACTGAGATTACAGGAGTGAACTGCCATGACAAGTTAATATAGATTCTTCAAATTAATTACAATTAATTAAATATAAATTGTGTGTGAGAGAATGAGCCCAGGAGAGAGCACAAGAGCATGGGGGGGGGGGGGCAGAGGGAGAGATAGGTAGAGGGAGAGGAAGAGAAAGAAATGAAGATGCTCTTGTATCATGGCATGCTGGGGTGGGGATGGCATCAGAAGACAGTTTTTAGGAGTGGTTCTCTCCTTCCACCTTCCTGAAGCAGGGTCTTTCACTGTTTCTGTTGATGCAATGCACAGTCCAGGCTGGCTGGTGCACAAGCTTCCAGGGGTTTCTCCTGTCTCTGCAGGAGAGCTTAAACTACAGATGGATGCCACTGTGTCCAGTTGTGTACATGGGGTTTGGGGCTTGAGCCCCAATTGACAGCTTGCATGGCAACTGCTTTTACCTGCTTAGCCACCTCCTCAGCCTTAGTATAGGGTTGTAACTGAGACCATGGGTGCTGTTAAGGTTATATAGAAAATGATCTGTCTGAAAAAAGAACTCAGAAGACATTCTTTGATAACATCAACATTTAAGGGAAGGGCAGAGAAAGAAATCTACACATAAGACTAAAATATACCATAGGACAGCCAGGAGACAAGAGGATCAAGGATTCAAGTATTCTGAAGATAAGTGTGAAGTAGCTCTTCAATCCTACAAGAGGCTGAGGCACAGGGATCAAAAGTTCAAGGCCAGTCGGGGCTATGTATGGAAACTCTATCTTAAAAATGGCACATCTGCCATTCTTATAGTTAGAAGGTAGCACCAGGGGGCACAGAAATTCAAGTCTAGCCTACAGCACATGAGAGCCTGTCTCAAAAATCTGTGCAGGCGCATGCATGCGTATGTGTACACACACACACACACACACACACACACACACACACACACACACACTCACCCACGCACGCACACGGGCAATGGAGTTCTTGTTCATTACCTCAAGCAATGAGCATAAAAAATGTTTATGAATATTAAGAAGTTAGCCTCAGGTTTGGAGAGATGGCTCAGAGGTTAAGAGTACTGTCTGCCCTTTCAGAGCACTCAGGTTCATTTCTCAGCATCCACACTGTAGCTCACAACCATTGATAACTCTAGTTCCAGGGGATCTGATGCCCTCTGACCTCCATGAGCACTGCACACACATGGTGCATAAACATCCATGCAAACAAAACACTCATACACATAAAATAAAAATAAATTTAAAAAAAATAAATTCTATCAAAAAAAAAAAAAAAAGCACATCTTTAATGCCAGCACTTGGGAGGCAGAGGCAGGTAGATTTCTGTGAGTTTGAGGCCAGCCTGCCTGGTCTACAAGGTGAGTTCCAGGACAGCCAGGGCTATACAGAGAAATCCTCTCTCAACAAAACAAAACAAAACAAACAACCCTTCCCCAAAAACAGGAAGTTTGCCTGCAACACATACTGTGACATTAACAGAAAATCAAGAAGTAAAGAAAGTAAATGGAAATTATTTTTTTCCTTTAAAACTTTAGCTGAGAAAAGAAGATAAGCAATTATAAAACAGGAGTTAAAATGGAAAGAATATGATCATTTTCCCTTAATTGTTAATAACAACACAGATTCTATTACGTAAAATCTCTTAAAGAAAGTTAATAACTCTTCAAATCTTAAATTATTACCAACAGCTCCCCAAACCTTTTATAAAATCAATTTGTCAGTAAGTCAAAATTTTAAGTTAAAAATTTATTACACAACAAAATGTACTATACAATTCTACAAAGCACTGTAAATTACTACTTGGTTAACAAAAGGGACTACGTTTACTCACGGAGCTTGAGTGCGAGTAGTATATTCTTTGAATTCACTATCATGAATTGTGAAGTAAGGTCGAAAATCGCTAAAGTACTTTAATGGAGAAATACAGCTGTGGAACAGGAAGACACAAAATCAAGGTTCCAATCCATAACCATAAGACATCCATATAAACAATATATATCCGATAGACAAATCACTCCAATATTGCCTTTAGGTGAGCACTGATGACTAATATTAATTGTAACCTATCAAGGTCTAACTTACCGTAAGTGTGTGAGAGTGTGTGTGAGTGTGTGTGTGTGTGTGTGTATGTATGTGTGAGTGTGTGAGTGTATGTGTGTGTGTGAGTGTATGTGTGTGAGTGTATATGTGTGAGTGTGTGTGAGTGTGTGTGAGTGTGTGTGAGTGTGTGTGTGTGTATGTTATTCAAAGCAGCAGAAACATGGTTCTAGCTCTAACTGACCCTGAGTCAATCTTTTCATCCACTCTGAGAAAGCTGTTGCATGGACTGATGCAGTGGGTGGGGGAACATCACAGACTGGAAATACTGAAAGTATCTGCATCAAGAGTCCAATATACTCACTTAACAAGGGCCAGGACAGTTTCTGAAGACTCTGATGGTGACGGTGCCATAACCACCAGGGGCTCTCCCAACAGCACCAACTCCCAGAGCATCTGACTATGAAGGAAAACTGGGCAGAAACACCTAGAAAGTGTTTACACGGTACAAATACTTGATTATTGATCCAATTTTGTCTTTCAAATTCCCAAATAATCATTCTAAGACTTTCACATTGATATAAATTCTTCCTGATACTGAATGTGGCAATATGTAGAGACATAAGTCTCTCAAATATACATATATACATCTATGTGTATATATATGGATATCTCAAAGCCAGGTGTGAGGCACACTCTTGTAATACCAGCACTTGGAAGGGAGAAGCAGAAGGATCAGAAGTTCAAGTGAGCCCAAGATTTGTCTCAAAAAGAAAAAGAAGGGGTTGGGGATTTAGCTCAGTGGTAGAGCGCTTGCCTAGCAAGCTCAAGGCCCGGAGTTCGATCCTCAGCTCCAAAAAAAGGGGAAAAGAAATAAAAGAAAAAAAAAAAAAACCAAAAAATAAAACCAACTTATATATCAGCTTGACTTATTCCACTTTTTTTTTTTTAATAAAATTAGATGTAACGCATACAGAACAAATAACAACAATAAAAGTCTATCATCAAATTGTATTAACATAGGACAGGCCTATTTTATTAGCAATCCTGTTATATTTTAATTTCTATTCTTAGTATTTTGAAAGAAACAAAAGAATCTTCCAAAGGACATTTACTGTATGTCCATAACTAAAATTCAGTGCTAGGCTGGGGGCAGTTTTGCACAGAGCACCTGCTTTGCACAGTGCAAGGCCCCGGGTTCAATCTCTAGAATACACATAGATGCACACATTCTACAAAGAGAAAAGTCCACTCTTAAAAAAAAAAAAAAAAGCCAAGTGTGGAAGTAGGAAAAGGAAAAGAACAGAACAAGCAGTTCATCTGTGACTGGTTCTGATGAACTGAGGTAACTACCTTTGCAGCAGCCCAAGAGCGGAAGCTTCTGATATCAGAAAGATGACAACTCACAGGGGACCTCTACATGACAATTAATTCCCGGACAAACCCTCTTCCAAACAAAGACTGCATTTCTACAGAGACCCTAGAGTTAGTGTGGGCTGTGAGGACACAAGTCCACGAGTGTGTTTAAGTCAACTTTTACTTATTTAGTTTTCTTCTTGTTTGGTAACAATTTCTCCCTAGATTAGAGAAGAGAAAAAAAGTATTTCTAAACATCATAACCAATTTCACTAGTTAAAAGCACGAACTCTCCTCCCACCCACCCCCCAAAATGTAAGTACAAAAGCATGAGACAAATTTATGAGATAAAAAATAGATGGGTTAATTTAACTAATAAAAACAAAGACAAATGAAGATAGGGTCTCTCTTCACCACAGCTCAAGGATAAGGCAGAGGAGCTGTTCCTTTTCCTTCCTAAAGGTCTCATTGCCACAAGAGCCTGGTGTGTGTGTGTGTGTGTGTGAGAATATGAATGAGAATGAAAGTTCCTAACAGAAGCAAGTTTGGATTTACAAAGGTTCACAGCAAAGGGGGTAGAGTCCATTATGACAGGGAAGGCATGGTGGCTGCAGGTTTCATCTACTGGTAGGAACTGGTGGAAGCTTGGTTTATTAGTTTTCAACAAAGCAGGAAGCTGAGAGTTCAGATGGGGAAGGGATCCAGGCTCGAACTCACTCCCAGTGATTTACTCCCCCATCAGGATCCACCTCTTACATGGTACTAGTCACCCAGAACAGAACCTACCAGCTGGGACTCCACCATTAACAGTAGGAGACCGTCTGGCACAAGGGGTCAGGACAAGAGAAGGATATCCTCAGGGAGGGGTGCCTCAGAGAGGGAAGCATGCCTTCACTGGAGAGGCGGTCTAGTCGGGTGGTACACAGGGTCAGTACAAGGAGTCAAAGACTGAACAGGGGAAGGAGGGTCTCCATGTAGAGAGTGGCTAGATGTGGGGTGTCAGAGCCCAACGGAGAAAGGCATGTGCGCAGGATTACAGTGGATATGGTAAATTGTTTACAAATCAGTAAACAGACTTTAAAAATTGTAAAAGGTAATTTCTCAAGGAAAGGAAATATAAGTATGTAAAAGAAGAAAACAAAAAGAAACCCTGTCACATAGCATTGGAATTGAGAACATTTATTGTGACTTTGTGGTTTTTAACATATGTGGATAGAGAAATAAGTACATATATAAAAATTTATGTTTGTGTATCTATTATATGTGCATGCATTATCAGACTCAGCCAATGGGTCTGCCAGAATTACTTCACTCTGGAATTACAGGGTGTGAGGAGACCAGAAGTAACTATGTGCCTCTCATTGTACCAGGAATTACCTCCAAGTATCATCAGGTGGAGTCCCTGACTTGAAGAGACTGTAGTAAGAGAATGCTAGGTTCTTTCAACTGTTTCAGAAACTAGCCTTTAACTCATATTTCAACTTAAGAACTAAGAGAGCTAGTTCTGTGATTCAGAGGAAACTGAAAGCAGAGGTCCAGTCCATGGACAGTAATGTATGGAACTTGTCCTGGCCTAGTGAAAGCAGGAACATGGGCTTACCCTCAACTGCATCTCTACAACTCCAGGTGTCTTTTAAGATCTCTATCCTTTCTCTCGGAGTCTGAGTATAAAAATATTATTTCAGGGTTGGAGAGATGGCTCAGAGGTTAAGAGCACTGCCTGCTCTTCCAGAGGCCCTGAGTTCAATTCCCAGCACCCACATGGTAGCTCACATCTATAATAGGATCTGGTGCCCTCTTCTGACTTGAAGGCATACATGCAAACAGAACACTGTATACATAATAAATAAATATCATTTCAATATAACAAATGCCACTTACATTAACAAACATAAAATGAAAATGAGGCAGGTATTGTGCAAAAGCCTGAATTGTCAGCAGTTGGGAGGTGAAGACAGGAAGACCAAGTAAGCTTGAGGCCAGATAGGGCTACTGGAGAATCTGTCTCAAAAAACAAAAACCAAAATAAAGAAAGAAAAAGGACAGCTCTATACACAAAGTACTATCATAGGGAAAATATTAATGTAATCCTTAGATATTTTGCCTGAGATTATTTTTCATGGTTTAGTTTTTTTTATTTTTAAAAAGATTTATTTATGCTATTTTATATGTATGCATGTGTCTGTTCACCACACCCATGCTTGGTGTCCATGGAGGCCAGAAGAGGGCATCAGATTCCCCTGGAACTGGAGCTATGGATGGTTGTAAGCTACAAGTGGACACTAGGAATCAAACCTGAGTCCTCTGCAAGAGGAACAAACGCTCTACACCACTGAGCCACACTGTCAGCCCCTATGGCTTAGATTCTTCTTTTTTATTTTCTTTTTCCTTCTTCCTCTTCCCCCAAGATGAAAAGATTTAATACTCTCTGAACTTCAAAAAAAACTTTCTAGGACATCTAGGCATGATGGCACATACACTCACTCCTTCCACCTGGGAGACTGAGGCAGGAAGGCTATCCTGTCTCAACAAAACAAAATAAAAGCAACCTTACATACACATAAACAACAACAACAGCAACAACAAACCCCACAAAAACACCACCACAACAAAACTCCACAGAAAACAAAAATTTAGTAACTGAATTCTGAGTTAATTTATACAAATTCTTCAACTTATCCCTCAATGACTCAAGTATCAAAACTATCAACAGTATATAATCTCTATGTATCTTTTCTGTAGTACTGATTTATTTAATAGATACTCCATCTTTTTATTCAAAGTTAAAACTTTAAAAAATCTTAATTTTAAGCCTTATTTACAGCAAAATTGAGCCTTGCCAAAGATACAGAAATAGTTCCACTACCTCAAAAAATTCCCTCATTCTCAAGGTCCCTCTCCTTGGGTTTCTGGCCCTGTATTTTGCCTGCCAAAATTATGTAAAGGAAACCATCTATTAAGTAGTTTACAAAAGTCTGACATCTGTAATGAGCATACTGTCTTTGAAAGTCATTTATGCTGTTGTATCCAAAGATTCATTCATTCACTCTATTATTGCTGAGTGGTTTTCTATGTGAATGGGGATTTGAGTTATATCCTATTTCAGGCTACTATGAATAAAGTAACTTATTTATTTTTTTGGCCTTTAAAAAGATTTTATAGTATATATGTAATTTTTAAATTGTATTCATTTATTTTATTTTATTCACTCTTTGAAACATGGTTTCTCTGTAAATGCCCTGGCTGTCCTGTTACTCCCTCTATAGACCAGGCTGGCCTCAAACTCACAGAGATCTGCCTGTCTCTGCCTCCAGAGTACTGCGATTAAAGGGTTGTGCCATCACTACCCAGTTTCATATATTTTTATATATGAGTGTTTTGGCTGGGTATATATCTGTACACCAGGTATGTGCCTAGTGCCTGATGAGGTTGGAAGATGACACTGGATGCGCTGGAACTGGGGTTACCAGAAGTTCTGAGTCACCCGTGGGTGCTGGGAGTCAAACCTGGGTCCCCTGGAAGAGCAGCCAGTGCTCTTAACCTCTGAGCCATCTCTCTATCCTGATAGAATATGTTTTGATCATATTCTTTCCCCTTCCTCAACTCCTCCCAGATTCTTTTCACCCACCCAACTTCATGTTCTTTTCTTTCTCAAACAAATGGCCCAGAAAGATTAAAAAACAAAACAAAAAACCCAAAACAACAACAAACAAACAAACAAAAACACCAAAACAAAACGATAACAAGAAAGCATACAAGTTGTGTTGGCCATCTACTCCTGAGCATAGGCCCTGCCCCAGACTGTGCGTGATATTACCCATGTATAAAGCAAATTACGATATGCATGTATCTGTATGCAAGTCTTTGTACAAGCTGTTGTTTCTCTATTTTTCTTTACTGAAGTTTTAATTAAAGTTCAAATCTTGTGAAATTTCACCACAAAACTGAAAATTCAACTTAAAAAAACATCTCTTTTTGGTACATCTCCACAATACAACTTCCATACCAAATGAAACAAAAACTATTTGTCTTAACCACTGAGTACCCCAATGTGTATCTCCATTTTCCTATCTCATCAGATGCAGCTGGGACGGACCATTGGACTTTACCATTAAAACATAATGAGCATTTTCTTCTGGCTTATTCATATTCTCCATAAATTAATAACAATTATCACAAAGTAAAAAGACAAAGTAGTTAACAATTTTTTTTTTTTATTCTTTACCTGAAAAGATCCACCTCATGAACAGTAGGTAAAATAATAGATGTGTGTGTGTCTGCCTAAAGGATTAAAAGAAAAGAAGAAAATTAGGGGAGACAGCACTACATTTTACAGAAACTGTTTTTCAGTTTTGTTTTTAAGACAGGGTCTAATGGTGTAGGCTTGGTTGTCCTGGAACTCACAGTGTAGTCCAGGCTAGCCTTGAACTCCCAGATTAGTGCAGGGACTCAGGATGTGCACCACCATGCCTGGCTATCTTAAACCAAGTATGATTCACTCTGGTACATGACTGTACTGGAAGAGCAGCACTGAAAAGCGGAGGCAGAACTGATGCAAGTTCAAGGTCAGCCTCACCAGCAAGTTCCTGGCCAGACAGGGCTACACAGTGAGATGTTTATTCTGTATTTTCATGAAAGAGAGTGGGTCTTACCAGTCTCCCCTAATACAAAGACAGGAGAAAAATATGAACACTGTGGGTAGGAACCAACCCAATGGCCAGATGTGAGACCAGGCAACTCAGCCTACCATTATCAGTTTTCCTGCTGTTCTCAAGCTTTACTCAAAGAACAAAGGGAATGGTAGTAGAGTCACACCAACTGAAGAACAGAAATTGCTTTCAGAAAAATAAAAGTTCTGAATCCTCTTGACTGAGTCTTCTAAAATTAGGAGTCTGTTGGCTACCTTTCTAAGAGAAAACCTTTTCCAGAATCAAACCTCCTTTAAAAAGTATTTACTGTCCTTTTGTCCTCACAATTACAACATAAATTCTGGGTTCTCCAGGACCTACTGTGGTAGTAGCAAAAACAAAAGCCAAGAAATGGTAAAGTCTATCACCAATTAACCAAGAAAGTAGTGGGTGTTTCAGTATGTTCAGAAATGTATAACAGGCCCTGAACCTACACTGTGGGCATTTTAACATCATAGTACCTGCTGAGTTAACTGCACCATCTGAGTGGTCCCAGGCTTATCATGACACGTGGGAATCCGTACCTTAAAGACAGAGAGAGAAGGTATTACCTTCATCTGTATGAGAAGTGTTCTATGTGGCTGCTAAAAAAGACACACTCGGCACTTCTAAAATGCTATAAACACCAAGTATTTATTTCGGGTTTCAGAATTAACGATATTCATTTTTAGTTACTGCATAAATGGGGAACCAAAGTTTCCAAGTGAACAGAGATCAGTAAACTCCAAGAAGCAAATGTGCTGAAAAGCAAAGTCAGGACACCAGCCTCCTAGAGCTTCCTGCTTATCTTTCCAGTCTCTGCTTCATAATATACACACACCCAAACACACCCTCTCAAGCCTGCCAAATTTGTGTATAAATCCCACAGGAAACCATGGGAACTCTCAACTCAGTGCTATCAGTATTATTTTTTATGTTTGCCAAAGGGGTTGGGGGATACAAAACAAGCAAATCTAAAGGAACACTGTGAAGAATAAAGCCAATGTCACAAATACTTGAATTGCAAAGAGCCTGAGTACATTCACACAAAATCTGAGAGAAAATTCAATTAAACACAAAACAGTGGGTTGGGAATATAGCTCAGTGGTAAAGCACTTGCCTAGCACTTGTGAGGCCCTGGGTTCAATCCCTGATACACAGAGAGAAAAACAATGAAAAGAAAAAGAAAAAAAACCTCACTGTAACAGAATATTCCAAGATAAATATGCGTGGCCTGACGTTAAATGTTAAAGACCATTTAGATCTGAAAACCAATGGTTTTCTAGTTTATCTTAATTTTCAGCATTTCACACTCAATTCAACTGCTCTGTTTCTGCTTACCACCCATACTGCAGAATTTAACATTCCTGTGCAAACTCTACAAGGTACAGTGTCTGACTGGAAGGGCCTGGAATGTATGAAGGATTTTGTAAAGCAGGGTAACTGTGGTGTACTAGAATGCCTCACAGCAATAACAGCAGCAAAGGCAGTAGTACTACTAGATGTCATAGGATGTTAAAAACCAAAACCCACATGTGAGGTTTCTAGAGAGTTCTTTAAAGGGCAGGCAAGTGAGTGGTAAATTGTTACCTTCATTACTACCCCCATGATAGGCAGATGCAATGTTTTCCCTGGCACTGGGGCAGGCCATCGGTCAACATCATTACAAGCTGAAAATGTAACAAAATATTTTCTTAATAGAAGTGGAAAATTAAAATATTTAAAATGGACACTGCAAGATAAGTCTTCTTTTGTAACATGGGAGAAACATATTAGTAATAACAGCAGATAAAGTAAAGTAAAAGTGATGAAATATTTTGCTTACATTTCTTTCAGAAATACTATGTTCTAGGATATATATATATATATATATATATATATATATATATCTGTTAATTGTTCAATGGGAGCTTGAGAGATGGCTCAACAGTTAAGAGCACTTCCTGCTCTTGCAAATTACCTGAGTTTGGTTTTTGGCACTGATGTTAGGAAACTCACAACCACCTGCATCTCCAAGAATATGATGATATGATGCCCTTTCTGGTCTCCCCTCAGGTGTATACACACACACACACACACACACACACACACACACACACAAAGTGGTGTTTTGCCTTCATGTATGTCTGGGTGAGGGCATTAGATCCCCTAAAACTGGAGTTACAGACAGCTGTGACCTGCCACATGGAAGCTGGGAACTGAACCCAGGTCCTCTGGAAGAACAGTCAGTGTTTTTAACCACTGAGCTATTTCTCCAGCCCAATAATTTTTTTTTAATTAAAAAGAAAGACGTGTTGAATGACAAATAGGTTCGAGGCCAGTTTTCTTAATTATTTTTGAACTACTAAAATGCTGCACACTACGGATTTCTGTTCAATAGTTCTCCAAGAACTATCAGTTGAAAACATTATTCCTAACTCTAATAAACATCATTTATGTTGTTACAGTAGATAGGACCACATAGCTCTTTCGGTATTTATAGGTAAAGATGCCAGACCAAAAATTTTGTGTCTCTCTCACATCATGTAAGTCTTAAATCCTCTTCTGATTCTTTAGACTATCAACTTCTACTTATTAAAACGTTCACTAATTGGGGGTGAAAAGATGGCTATTGTTGAGTGCTAACAGATCTACCAAAAGACCCAAGGTTGGTTCCCAGAACCCATGTCAGGCAGCTCACAACCACTTGTAACTCCAGCTCTAAGGGATCTGATACTTATGATTTCCAAGGGCACCTGCACGCATGTAGCGCGTGCACGCACACACACACACACACACACCACACCGGGGGAGAAACTCAGTACAGTGCTTGCTGTACAAGCACAAGGAACTGAGTTTGATCCCCAGAACTCACAGAAAAGGCCAGGCATGGGAATGATGCATGGTTGTAATTCAAGCACTGAGGAGGAAAAGGACGCTCACTGAGGCTCACTGGCCAGTCAGCCGAGCCTAATTAGAAAGACCCGGGTCTCAGTAAGAGATCCTATTTCAAAAATCAAGATGAACTGCTCCTGAGGAAACTACAAAAGTTTCACCACTGGCTTCCACACACATGCTCACAGATTTGCATGTGCACTTACACACACATGCATCTGAACACATGGATTTGCCCACATGAACAGATACACTTGCACACAGAATATATAACTAATGTAATATTTAACTTACCTGCTTCCAAGTAAGGTTCATTTTTTTCAAAATACTCTGGTGCTATCTGTTTGAGTACGGTGTGAAAAAAATGAATATAAGGTAGTTTGCTGATCAAAACCAGGGACTGAAGAAAGAAAGGGGACAAAAGTTTTTAATGCCTAATAATTATAATTTAGGTTTGACATTTAGTTTTGCATGAACAATTATTAATGAGCTAAAATTTAGCAAAAATGTATGGATTTTTAAATTAAAAGTTTTTTTATAGTACAATGTTAAAAGAAAATACAACGTCATAACTGGGGAATGCAAAAAGTTTAATCTTATTATTATGCTTTAAGAACTAAAGGCATATCACAGATATTCCTGCTCTTAAGTAAACAAGTTCCCCCACAAACAAACTAATATAATGGACAATGGTAAAAGCCAAGTATAACTGTTAGTTTGAACTTGAGACAATTGATAACTACCTGGGAAGGGGATATCAAGGAGTGACCCTCTGTATCAGGCTGGCCTATATCTGTAGAGATAAACTTCATGATGCTAAATAAGTAGGAAGACCCACCTACTGTGGGTGAAACCATCCCCGAGGCAGGGATCCTAAACTAAGAGTGAAAAGAACAGGCGGAGCATGCTATGGATGCAATCATATGGATGCAAGTCATCAGTGTGTCAAGCTACTGCCTCTGTGACCTCTCCACAAAGGTGGACTATACAGAACCCAGAACTAGGACTAACATAAGCTATGTTCTCCCCTAGGTTGTTTGGGTCAGGGTATTTAACACAGCAATAGAAACAAATTAAGATACCCACCTATTGCCGACAACACAGCAATATCAAAAATTAGCCACATGAAGTCTTTCTACTAAAGAAAGAACAAACTATGATGCTTGGCCCAAATTCCTATGACTGTTAGTTCTACAGTCCAGCTGTCCTAACCTAGCCACACACTTAAAAATTGCAACTTCATGGGGTGGTGGTGGTGGTGGTGGTGGTGGTGGTGGCGGCGGCAGTGGCACACGCCTCTAATCCCAGCACTCAGGAAGCAGAGCCAGGCAGATCTCTGTGAATTTGAGGCCAGCCTTGTCTACAGATCGAGATCCAGTACAGGTACCAAAACTACACAGAGAAACCCTGTCTTGAAGAAAAAAAAAAAAATGCAACTTCTAGTATAACTTTAGATACAAATTACACTGATTTTTAAGTGTAGTTCTTCTTCCTTCAAAGATGCAACTTTTTTTTAAAGATTTTATTTTTATTTATGTGTATATGTGTGGGTGTCCACAAAGGCCAGAAGAAGGCTTCAGATCTCCTGGAGTTGGAATTATAGGTAGTTGTAAGCCTGTCTAGTGTGGGCACTGGGAAGTGAACTGGCATCTTCTGCTACAGCAGTAAATACTCTTAACAGCTGAGCCATCTCTCCAACCTCCAAATTGCTTTCTACCTTTCTATCTAGCATCAATTGATGGGCATTGAACATCCTGATGACAGATGGAGAAGGCATGTCCTAATAGCTCATGTTAGGCAGACTGATTCATTTTCCTTTAATTTATAAAAAAGACTGTCATGTAGGTTGGAAACAATACAGCAAAGGTGTTGCTAATTTTACTTATTGACTTATGGAAAATAGAAAAAACAAAACACAAAAACCAGTAGGTTTTCATGGATGTCAGATCATTACCACTTGTTTACTTTCTCCCTTATTCTCCACTGTCAAATGCAGGAGAACTCTCCCATGTATTAACTGAAACACTACAGCTTACCAGAAGTCTAGTGCAGAGAGAGACAATGCAACAGTTAAAAGTTACAAAACAGGGCTGGAGAGATGGCTCAGGGGTTAAGAGCACTGGCTGCTCCTCCAGAGGTCCTGAGTTCAATTCCCAGCAACCACACCGTGACTCACAACCATCTGTAACGAGATCTGGTGTCCTCTTCTGGCCTGCAGTCAGAACACTTTCTACACAGTAAATGACTTAAAAACAAAACAAAACATGGTGGCACACCCCTTTAATCTCAGCACCCAGGAGGCAGAGGCAGGTGAATTTCTGTGAGTACAATGAGGCCAATCAGGTCTAATAGCAAGCTCCAGAACAACCAGGGTATAGTGTGTGTGTGTGTGTGTGTGTGTGTGTGTGTGTGTGTGTGTGTGTGAGTGAGAGAGAGAGAGAGAGAGAGAGAGAGAGACCCTGTCTAAAAAAATGAATAAATAAATAAGATGGGCAGGTGCCTATAATCAAAAAAGCACAGGTAAAACAAAAACCTTAGACATTATTAATTCTAAATATTCCTACTTTAGGGTGGGGAATTGAGGCATTGAGGCAGGGTCTCATGTAGCCCAGGTTGGCCTCAAATTCATGCTTCTTCTATCTCTACCTCCCAAGTGTTCAGACCATGGGCAGATACCATCAAGTCTACTCTTCACTTTTCTAATCACAACATAAAAATATTAACAGTTCATATAAAAATTACCTTCTGAAAGTAGCCTCTTTTAAGAGTTTTATCTCGAACTTGTCGAAAATATACATATCCATAAAAATATGCAGGATCTTTCTATGAAAGAAGAAATAAACATGTATACACATATGTATAGATATCCTTTAACAGTAGTACCATTGGACTTCTTTAAGAACCTAAGTCAATATGTGAGCAACACACAAAAGTTAGTCCTATATTCCTACCAACAAACAAAACTCAGAAGAATAAAGAACCTGTCAACTTGCCCAAAGATTAAAACTGCAGCCTAAGAACTAGAGACGGGATTTTCTCTAGAAACCCATAAGTTTATGTTCTTTATTCACATCAAAACTAGCAAACTATAATCAGAAAACCATCAATTTCAGTATTTTCCCCAATGCTACATTGTTTCTTAGATTTTGCAGTAAATACCTGTAGTTATAACAAAATCTGAGGTACTGGCACAGGGAAGACTCCTCAAGTATGACAGTATTTACTGTATAATGTCACTCCACCTGCACACCTCAACAGATCACAATAAGCAAAGCTCCTCCTCACTCTGCTAGTCGATTTTTATCATTGACAATGGCATCATTTCCAGAATAGTAACTTCATAGTAATTCCACTCACATACTGAATCCTTATCATTTAGACTTTCTTTGAGAACCCCAGGTAGTTAATAGAGTAGCCCGCCAAAAGTCAAACAATAATGAAATGTCGTAAAAGGTGAAGGAATATACTAGCTCTATAGCAACGAGTTATAACGTTTCCTCTCACATGGACATTTTTCCAACCTTTAAGTAAACTGGTAAATCTTTGTCAAATTGATCGAGGAGACAGTGCAGGGACACCCTCCTTCCAGAAGACTGCCGGAATCTAAAACAAAACTGGGTGTCTCCAAGACAACCTAATGAAAACAAAGGGGAGAGCCAGTCAGGATGGTGTCATGTGACATTTATCCAGTCTGATCAATATTAGAGTGCAAGAACTTCACAAATAATTTAAACACAGGTCTTCATGTTGAGAAGGAGGAGGAGGAGGAGGAGGAGGAGGAGGAGGAGGAGGAGGAGAAAGAGGAGGAGAAAGAGGAGGAGGAGGGGAGGAGAAAGAGGAGGAGGAGGGGAGGAGAAAGGAGGAGGAGGAGGAGGAGGAGAAGGAGGAAGAGGAGGAGGAGGAGGAGGAGGAGGAGGAGGAGGAGGAGGAGGAGGAAGAGGAGGAGGAGGAGACAGCTTAAAATTTCTAGGATTTAGCCAGGAATGGCAGTGCACACCTTTAACCCTGGTACTTGGGAGGCAGAGGCTGGTCTACAGAGTGAGCTCTAGAACATCAAGAGCTACAGAATGAAACCGTGTCTCAGAAGCACAAACAAAATAAATCAAGGCTTGCTCAAGGACACCTTGCTAGTTAGAGGGAAAAGTCCATCTTAATTCTTAAGTGTCTCTGCACTCTTTCCTGCTTCATTTCCCAGTGCCATTGCTTTAATTTGTCTGCATATGATCTCATCTCACAAATATAAACAAACAAAGCTAAACACACACACACACACACACACACACACACACACACACACACTTCTTGTTCAAATCTACATCTATATGAACTTTTGTTTTTCTGTTTTGATTCTGAGATAAGGTCTCACTATGTGGATGTCCTGAACTCTCTGTGTAGACAAGGCTAGTTTTGAACTCAGCAATTTGCCTGCCTCGACCTCCCAAGTCCTGGGATTAAAGGTGTATGCCACCATATCCATATATACAAAAGTTTTTAAAAATCTTTCTGAGCTAGGGTCTCATGTAGCTCAGGCAGGCCTCAACTTGCTATGCAGCCTTGAAGTCCTGATCCTCCTGCCCCTACCTCCCTCGTGCTGTGATTACAGTTATGCCATCACGTCAATTCTATGTAGTACAGGGCAGTGAACACAGGGACTCTTGCATGCTAGGTAAATACTACATCCACTAAACTACAGCCCCAGTTTCCAAATACAGAAACTTTTAAAAGCAGACAAAGCTGTAGTGTTTTGGGATACATGACCCAGTGATGAAAAAAATAGTAAGAAGGAAAATATGAAGCCTTTATTCTAACAATCAGCGGCTACACGTGGAGGAGGGAGCCAGGAGTCACAAGAGGCTTGAGGAGGTTCTAGCAAAGTTGTATTAATTGGTCCCGTATCTTTTACATTCCACAAGATTCAGTAAGAGTCCAAGTAATCAACTTATTATCTTAATCATCTGATTAACAATTAATTTTCAACTTTAATCATCTTAGCAAGCCTCTTAAAATGCAAATTTTAATTAAACTTGTCAGTCAATAATTACTTTAAAAAACCATTAAACTCTAAAATTTAGCTCATTAAAACCCACGCCAGCTGGTGGAAATGGCTAACCCAGTGCAATGACTCGACAGGTGATTATACTCAAGCCTGATGAACATGGCGGTCAGTCCCCAGAACCCACAGAGGAAGTAGAAAACTGAGCTTGGCAGCTGTCCTCTGGCCTCCACCAACGCATGCCAGCACAGTGGACCAACACGGTGCACCAACGTGTATATGCGCACGCATACACACAGAGCAACAGTTTTTTAAATTATAGTAAATTAAACTTTAGATACTTGCAGTAATCACTTAGATTTTTCCCAAGTAATATGTTAGAATATAATAATGCTCAATATTTTTACAATTACATATGTAACTACTTTTTTATTTTTCTTATATGACATTCTAAATAGGAAACATAAACTTCACAATTGTTCAATCTTTTCAAAAGCCAGATTAGGTAAGAGAATCTGGGTTCAATTCTCAGCACCCACATGGCAGCTCACAACTGTCTATAACTCCAGTTCCAAGAGATCTGACACCTTCATATAAACATACATGCAGGCAAACACCAATGCACATAAAATTTAAAAAGTACAGAAGTATAAAAGTTTAGAAGTGAAGAAGTGTATTAGTGTAGCCTCTACACTAACACCAGTCCATAAACTTGCTCCTGACACATGACACATAAGTATGTAAGTTGAAAACATCTAAAAGCTTTTCTAGCAGTCTGATACTAGTGTGGTAAATTTATAGTTATATTTTGTTTTACTGATATTTTAAAATTTCCCTTTTCTGACATTTTGTTTAGCTTGCATTTTACAAAAGTATTGGTCCACACTGACATAAAAAAAAGGTCCTTCAACATAGATAACTGAAGGAGTAAGCTGTATATTACAGTGTCCTTGCTGCTAAACACAAATACCCTCTGCAAGCCAAGTCTACCCACAATGAGGACTGTCGTCGTTCTTGAATTCATCACTACTTAAAATTCTCTCTGAGACTAAGTTTTTCCTTTGACGTATCTAAAATATGAAGATTACTGTCCTTGAGTATTCAACATGGCTGCATTCAGATGGTAATAAAGGTTAATAATGAGGAAAGTCTGGCATGTGTAGCTGAGGGCAAGCACACTTTAAATTCATACTCAGATAAATGCACTCAAAAGGCAAGAAAAAGCCCAAGTTTTTGTTTTGTTTTGTTTTTGTTTTATAAAATCATGAAGATTTAAGGTGTACACGAAGGGAATGTTGTGGATTGACAAACTAAAACTAATTCACTATGAATTGTAAAAACATTTTTTCCTGTGTAGTTTTCATACAGTCTAAAATGCTAATCTACTTCTTCTTCTTCTTGTTTTTTTTTTTTTTTTTTTTTAGAGCTGGGTGGGGTGGACAGGGTGGTATATCTTGGAAAGGAAATCTTGATTTATGACTCTTTCCTAAAATCTGCTCTGCTGTGCCAAGACTTCCTTCCACAGCAATAAAACTATTTTGGAAATTTTAAATCAATCTCAAAGTTGGCACAGTAATTATAACTTCCATTTGCAAGACACAGAGGAAAAACAGTGATTTGGATAACCATAATGGGCTCTGGGATCTGAGATGCTCTCTAGAGCATGCTTGGTAGACTATCAAGATGCTGTTTTCAATATCATTTTCCCAATTTCACTTACATGTTCCAACCATGCTTTGAGCAAAATAAATCACAATTCATTAGATGGGCAGCTTATTAAAAAGACATTTAAAAAAATCTGTAGGTCATTCATATGCCTAAACTATTAGAATTTGTATTTACATAGATTTACACTTGAGTTTAAACTTACAAAAAGAAAAAAAATGATCCACCCAGATACTATTAAATAAGTTATCAAAAAGGCTATCAAGTGTCAGGTGTAGTGGCACATGTCTTTAGTCCAATCACTGAGGAGGCAGAGACAGGTGGATCTCTGTGAGTTCAGCAAGTTTGGTCTCCATAGAGAGTTCCAGGGCAGCCAGAGGTATATAGTGAAATCCTGTTCACCACCACCACCACCCCAAAACAAAACAAAACAAAACAAAATAAGGCTATCAAGTAGCTCAGTGGTAGAGTTCTTGCCTGGCATGCACAAGGTCCTAGGTTCAATTCCCAATACTACAAATAAATAAATTTTAAAAATTTTAAAGGTTGTCAAAATACCATGAAATTAACTTTTTTAGCCTTGATATTTAGAGGAGAAAGGAAGTTTTTCCTCTAGTTTCTGGGGTTCAGTGGCTAGGATCTGTACATTAAAATATTAACAATAGTAAAGACTTAGTTGTATATGTTAATAAGCCTTTAATCCTAGCACTTAGGAGGCCAAGGCAGGTGAACCTCTGTTTGAGGTCAACCTTGTCTACAAAGAGAATTCCAGGACAGCCAAGGTTACACAGAGACTCTCTCGAAAAACTGGTGGGTGGGTGGGGGAGGATAGAAAAGACTTACTTTCACATGTTTATGAAAACCTTACAGAAAAAGTTGACACCCCAAAGGAAGTTAGATCTGGGAGCTTACATACAATTTTAGCAGAGATTAAATTCCAGATCCATTAAAAAGCTTGGCCTTCTAGAAGTAATAAACTGTGGGAAGGTAAACATATATATGAAAAAAAGATTATTTAGCAAAGTTTGTTTATGATGATTCAAGTCAATGCCATCTCCAGCAAGAGGTAACAATCTTGGGCCAGTCAAATGGCTCCTAGAGTAAAGGCACTTGCTGCACAAGCCAAGAAACCTGAGACTGACCTGTGGAACCCACTTAACAGGGTAGGAGAGGATGAATTCTGAGTTGTCCTCTGACCATGCCCGCCATGGTATGTGCAGCTACACACACACACACACACACACACACACACACACACACAGACAGAGAGAGAGAGAGAGAGAGAGAGAGAGAGAGAGAGAGAGAGAGAGAGATGACAGCCAGTTATAGATTGATAGGCTATAACACAATCAACTGGGATTCCAATCACAGAAAGTCAATTCATCCTGCAAGCCATACATTTTAGCTCACTTTGAGTGCTAGAAATCCAAACCAACACTCACTACATTCAGCACTGGATATGTAAACTTCATAAGGAAAATGTTAAATGAAATAAGGATAGAGTCAGACAATTTCTCTGTCATGATATTGTGGACGAAAACCAGTTCTAACCAGTTCAGATCAGGACAAAAGCCCGACTTGACCCACAGCAACATCTATTTTACTAGGAAACTGGTTTTCTTTCATGTCTCTTGCCAAGGCAGAGCTCCACATGTATCAGAGAAAAATCAAAACTGCAAGCCTTTATGCAGAAAGAAATTAACAGTAATCTTTCAAATCTCCCAAATCAAATAATTGGCCCGAACTGTCAGGACATAACCACAAAAGAAAAGGAAACTGGAGGAACTCTGCCTTATGGGTTCTGTGTGTGGCCTGAGGAACTGAGTGTTCTGGTTACTTTAAGTTTATGAAGCTGTTTTAAAAGTAAAACACTGAGGTAGCCTGAGAGATGTCAATGATCAGGACTACACAAGCACAGTTCGTAGGAACCAGAGAACGCAAGCTTAATAATAGGAAAATGTGTACATGGTTCTTTAAACTAAGTACTATTTCAAGAGCTTTACATGAAGCAGCAACTCATATAAACAACTGCAAATAATTGATGAGAGCAATTTCACAACTATATTCTTGCTGGTTTGTGAATTTTTAGAATATTTGGAGCTAGTGATATCGCTCAGTGGTTAAGAGTGCTTACTGCTCTTTCAGAGGAATTGCTGACCTCTTTTGGCCTCTGAGAGCACTGCACTCATGTGCACAAACCCACATTCAGCTATACACACATTTTTTTAAAAATTTTTTTTACTGCCTTTGCACAATTCCAGGCAAATTCCTAAGTTCTGAATTGAAATTAAACTATACACTTTAAGTTACCAAATATACTATCCTATCTTTATTTTAGAATTTATTGCTCTTCATATGTTTTATCTCACCATACTTTAACAGTTACTTTAAGAGCTAAAAAAAGTGAAATCAACAATGTATCATTAAACAAAAACTCAAAATCATTGATGTGTTGACCTAAAACTGAGTGTGCATTCCAATGTGCCATATTGGTTACTTGTCATATATGAAGACTATAACCCATATTAGGACAAGATTCAAGAGAAACACTATATGATAAATAGTCACCTGAATTTGAGTCTGGAAAGGACAAATAGCAAATATTGGTTTTCTGAAAAAGAAAACAAGAGCTATCAATGCTGGCATTCACACACACCAATAAAAACAAGCAAAATATAACAGTAGACTCTACAGAGAAACATATTCACTTACTTCTTTATCAGTGAGTTTGGAATGTTGAGGATAAATTACCTGGAAGAAAAAGGTTAAATTATGTTAGCATACAATGGGTACTTCTAAAATTCTAGTAGGCTGTGGCCAAAAGTTCTTAAGAAATCACAGCTGATGCTGGGATGCCATCTATAGTCACAGCTCCTTGGATGTCATTGATATTCACAGCTCCTTGCGAGGCTGGGTAAAGAGGATACCTTGAGCCTGATAGTTCCAGGACAGTCCAGAAAACATGGTCAGACTGTCTCAAACAGAATTAAATATTAAATATTTTTTAGTAACAAAATAAGAAAGAAAGTAAAACTTATATTAGTCTAAAAATTATATCAAAATCATCTCTAAGACTGGTGAAATCTAAACTCATTCTGTTTGAAATTTAAAATGGAAAGAAAACATAATCCATATTTCAACTCATACCTGTTCAAGAAATAATACTTTTCAGTTGATTCCATGAGTACTATATATCAAATACTTAAGAGAAAAATGCCAAGGAAAAAGTTACCTGAAATTTAAAAAGTCTCTGCCATAAAGCCTACCCTAAACACACACCCCTCACTCCTTTAAATACCCATGACGTATTTTCCTACTTTAGTCCCTGCAGGGGCTGTACAAGTCCATGCCAGAACCAGCAATGGTCAACAGAAGACTCAAGAGCATTCATCCTGCAGATCAACCACTTCCACGAGTGATTAAAAAGCAGGTTCTAGCACGATATGGTGGCACAAGCTTATAATCTCAACATGCATGAGGCTGAGGCAGGGTTTGAGACTAGCCTGGGATGCATAGTAAGTTTCAGGGCAGCTTGGGCTACAGCACAACTCAGTCTCACAAAAGTTCTAGAAAGAAAGAAAACAAACAAACAAACCACTCCTGGGGTTGGGGACTTTAGCTTATTGCCTAGCAAGTGTAAGGCCCTAGGTTCCGTCCTCAGCTCTGAAAAAACAAACAACAACAAAAAAACAACACCCTATCTCCTCAAGAAAGTAAGCATTCAATACTCCAGCACTTCTAGTTTGTTGTTGTTGTTTTGAGACAGACTCTCATATATCCCACACCAAGCTGTCTGAGATTGAGAGGCCCACAAATGTATACATAGGCCCACAATTTAGTATTTCCTATATACTAGGTATTATGACTCAGAAGTTTGTTCTTGGTGGTTTTGGCTTTTTTGCTCTTTGGGGGCCCTCCACACAGCTCCCACATAAATCACACACACAGAGGCTTATTCTTAATTACAAATGCCCAGCCTTAGCTTGGCTTATTGCTAGTCAGCTGTCCTTAAATTATCCCATCTATCTTTTGCCTCTGGGCTTTTATCTTTCTTTATTCCTGTATACCTTTTCTTTCCTTCTTACTTCATGTCTGGCTGTGTAGATGGGTGGTTAGGTAGCTGGCCCCTAAAGTCATCCTCCTTCTCTGGCAACTTCTTTCTTCCCCAGATTTCTCCTTCTATATATTCTCTGTCTGCCAGCCCCACCTATTCTCTCCTGCCTCACTATTGGCCAGTTCTTTATTAGACCATCAGGTGTTTTAGACAGGCACAATAACACAGCTTCAGAATTAAACAAATGCAACATGAACAAAAGTAACACACCTTAAAATAATATTCTACCACAGAAGTCTGTAAAATTTCTAGTTTGAAGTAGTTTGTAATTTAGTTTTTGTTGTTTTGTTTTGTTTGAGACAGCTTTTTGCTATGTAGTCAAGGATGGTCTTGACCCCCTGTCCTTCTGGCCTATACTTCCCAAGTGCTGGAATTACAGATGTGAACTACCATGCCTGGTTTTGTTTTGTTTTGTTTTGTTTTGAGAATTTGGAGGCTTTGTTTTCAGTTGGTTTTGTTGTTGTTGTTCTTTAAGAGAGGATTTTATGCTATAGCCCAAGCTGGCCTCAAACTCAAAGTAACCCTCATGTCTCAGGCTTCAAGGGCTAGAATTACAGGCATATATCATAGCACTGCCCTTTATTAATTTTAATTTTAAAAATCCATATTGTCTAAATTGTACCATATGGTTTATACTTTGAAATTATATTGGTTTGAGGGTATTTATTTAGCATATTTGAGGTCCTGGGCTTTATTTCCCAGCATCACAGTAAAGTTTAACAGTAATATGTATTTGTTTTAAAGTGTATTAGGGAGCAAATTCCACACTTAAAAAGTCAAAATGGAGCAGAAGATGTCAGTTGATGTAGTCTAGTTAGCCTTTTTCATCAGTATTGTCTGTTCCTCGGTAATGACACAGAGACTTACTATTAATTATGAAAGTCTGGCCAAAAGCTTAGGCTTGCTTCTAAGTAGCTCTTATAACTTAAATTAACCCATTTCTATTAATTTACTTGGCTTTATTACCTCATCTCCATAATGCCCATCCTGTTTGTTCTGCATCTCCACCTTTTTCTTCCCAGAACTCTCTCCGTCCAGAAGTCCTACCTATACCTCCTGCCAAGCTATTGGCCATGTAGCTTCTTATTAAACCAATCACTGTGACACATCTTCACACAGTGTAAAGGTATATTCTACAACAACCCTGGGTTTGAACCCCAGAACCACATCAACTTAACACAGTGGCATATGCTTATAATCCCAGAATTCTAGGGACAGAGACAAGAGGTTACGATCAGAATGCCAAGGTCAAAGTCTTCCTTGGCAACAAGAGTTCAAGGTCATCTTGAGATACTTGAAAAACTGTCTTTAAAAAAAAGAAGTAGCATAAATACAAATGCTAAATTAAAAAAAAAAGTGGGATAAAGAATTCTCTCTTTTAAAAAAAAAAAGATTTACTTATTATGTATACAATATGCCTGCACGCCAGAAGAGGGCACCAGATCTCATTATTGATGGTTGTGAGCCACCATGTGGTTGCTGGGAATTGAACTCAGGACCTCTGGAAGAGCAGCCAGTCCTTTTAACCTCTGAGCCATCTCTCCAGCCCGGGATGAAGAATTCTGTTAAAGAAAAAACATTACTGCACCTGGAAATGGTGGTGCACGCCTTTAATAGCAGCATTTGGGAGGCGGAGGCAGGTGGATCTCTGCAAGTTTGAGGCCAGCCTGGTCTACATAGAGAGTTCCAGGATGGCCAGGGCTGTTACACAAAGAAAGCCTGTCTTGAAAAAGAAAAAGAAAGAAAGAAAGAAAGAAAGGAAGGAAGGAAGGAAGGAAGGAAAGAAAGAAGGAGGGAAAGAAGGAGGGAGGGAGGGAGGGAGGGAGGGAGGGAGGAAGAGAGAAAGGAAGGAAGGAAGGAAGGAAGGGAGAAAGGAAGGAAGGAAGGAAGGAAGGAAGGAAGAAAGAAAGAAAGAAAAGGAAAGGAAAGGAAAAAAGACAAAGAACAGGAAAACATTATCATAAATACGACCAGAAATCATTGGAATTAAGGAAACAATGTGTTCAATTTTTTAGTACTTCCTTTCTTCTAATATTTTAAGAGCTTTTTCTAATTTAATTATGAAATTGATTTGTTTTCAAATCCCTTCACTACTCTTTACTTCAACAAAACCTTTCCCACTGCAGCTCAGTGTGTAGAATACTTAGCAGCATGTAGATGGCTTTGGGTCCTGTGCTTAGCTTCAAGGTAAGAAAATAAGTACATAGATACATCCTTAACTGTTTCCCATTGATAATATAATACTCTGCTGGGTTGCTCCTAAGAACTTTACTTGCTGTTCATATTTTACATTATTTTAATCAATCTATAGAGAAAGAGAAGCGTGGTGAAAAACCAACTCTTAAAAACATTGTTTAACTGATGAATTTAATTGTGCTTTGGGTCACATTTAATTTTGGATTTTGAAACAGTATTCATCAATAAATTGTTTCCTCAACTAGGTCTGGTGTCACAGGTCTATAATCAGAACTACTTGAGAAGCTACGGCAGGAGGATTTCAAGTTCAAGACCGGCCTTTACCACAGAGAGAATTCAAGGTCAGGCTGGGCAACTGAGTGAGACATGTCTCCAAATAAAAAGTAAAAAGGATTGGCGATGCGGCTTGAGAGGTACAGTGTCTGCTTGCTGTTGGTTGAGGCCAATAGAAACAAACAAAATTGTATTTTCTTATGCCCTCTTAGGCTAAGCTTTTGTCACTTTTAGCAATAAAAACAAAAACAAAAAAATCATGGTTAAATTTTCCCCAAATGGGAATTTGTAAAAGAACTGTCTCATTTTATTTACTACTGTCTTTAAACTTAGACATCTCTAGCCAGAGTAGACACAAAACAAAACAAAACAAAACGAAACAACAGCTCTGCTCCACCAGACGATACACTCTCAAATCAGTTCTATTAAACCAGTAGTATTTAATATATAATTTTTATATCTACCCAAGTCTCCCTTTCTTCATGTTCAAATTATTTCACTTGCAATTCTTTTTTTCAGAGCTGAGGACCGAACCCAGGGCCTTGCGCTTGCTAGGCAAGCACTCTACCACTGAGCTAAATCCCCTATCCCTCACTTGCAATTTTTAAAACAAAAATAACACCTAAAAACCATTACTACTATGTTCTATTTAAGTCATGGTTTATGTAAATCTCATTACAAGCTGGGGGAATTGGTATGTGCCTGGAATCTCAATACTTGAAAAGCCCAGGAAGGAAGATTTTAAGGTCATCCTGGATTGTATATAGATTCCAAGCCAACCTGGACAACATAGTGAGACTGCCTCAAAAAACAAAATAATCTGATTACAGCTAATTTAATCTAGAGTTTGCTGGACCCAATCATGTTGGCAAATTTAGTGGCCTTCAGCAACTCTACAGTTTTATGGGACTATCCTTTCAATGTTTATTTAATACACACACAAATAAATAAAAGTGTTTTAAAAATTAAAGTACAGGAGAACATCATGGATTCTGTTAACTGTATTATAGTCTTCTGAGTTACAACTAAAGGAGTGTGATTACATGACAAGACAGAAATAAGGACTAAGTGTGACAACAAAAACATTTCTCAGAAAAAATATTCATATATATCCATATAAACATATATACATATATATACAAACTGCCTCATTTTATTTATTACTCTGCCTTTACATAGAATGTGTGTGTGTGTGTGTGTGTGTGTGTGTGTGTATGATATATTACATCCCTAGCCAAAAAGTGGTTTAAAATGAACTATCTTTACAAAAGGAGGTGTATCTGGTATGACCCTACCCACCTACCTTCCCACCTGAAGACTGTGGACTCAGAAGAAAGATAATTAAGAATATGAGTTATTGGTGGTATCACATGTACACACATGTAAAAACAGGGTTGCAACTGTAACTAAGTAAGTGGTATAGTCTTGCCTATCATGCTATCATGTGAAACATTCTAGATTTAATCCCTAGTAGCATCAAACAAACAACAATAAGAAAAAATCAACAGCTAATAAGCACACTCAACATCATTCATTGTTAGGAGGACGCAAATAAAAGCAAAATAAAAGACCACTCCTACACATTTGGATCTTCAAAAGAACAGATGGTAAGAGTGACAAGGATCAGGAAAAACAGAACCCCGCTTATGTGGCTGCTAGAAACATTTTGGTAGGGTTTTGGTTTTGTTTTTTAAGCTTTATCACATACTGTGGTGGTCTGAAAGAAAATGGTCCACAAAGGGAATGGCACTATAAGGAGGTGTGGCCTTGTTGGAGGAGGTGTGTCCTGTGGAGGCGGGCCTTGAGTCTCATACACACTCAAGCTCAGTGAGACAGACCTGCAAGTCAAAATGTAGGACACTCGGCTACTTCTCCAGCACCATGTCTACCTACACACCAGCACGTCGTACCATGATGATAATGGATTGAACCTCTGAAAATGTAAGCCACCCCAATTAACTGCTTTTCCTTTATGAGAGTTGCTGTGGTCAGGATGTCTCTTCACAGCAGCAATAGAAACCCTAACCAAGACATATACCATATATAGCCAACCAAGTTCACCTCTATGAACATAACCAAGAGCAGGGAAAATATGTTCACATGAAAACTAGTACAGGAGTATTCTGTGCAGCACTCACAATAGTCACAACGTAGAAATAATTTCTATCAAATGATGAAGAGATAAACAAAATGTGGTATATCTAAGCACATGGTCTACTCTTCAGCAATAAAAGAAGTGCTGACATGTCCAACCTTCAGCAGCTTCTCTCACCCCAGGAAAAGCAATGAATACAGCACACCACCAAGTGATAAACTACTTAAAACATTTGGAGGTGCTTGTTTTTGTAACTTGGTCCCACAGTTCTCAAGTACGACCTTTGTAGATGACAAGTCTACACTGCATTATCAAAAGGCTGAACACACCTGACAGATGAAACCTGAAAACATGCAAAGTGAAACTAGATAGAAAAGGCCTTGTGTGTGATTTCATTTATGTAAAATATATGCAAGAAGCAAATCCATAGTCACACATAGATTTGTGATTGCCAAAGGCTGGCAAAAAGGTGTTGTTTTCTTTTAGAAGTGATGGAAATGTTCTACAACTGGATTAGTGGTGCTAGCTGTGTGCTTTAGGAAAACACTAAAACCACTGACCTGTGATTTTAAATGGGTAGATCTTACAATATGCAAATATCTGAGCTAAGACAAGCATAACCCCTAAGAGTCTGTGCTGGGGCACAGCTAATAATTCACCTTAAAATCATAAAGTGGAAATTATAGCCTTTCTCCTCAAGATTCTCCATCTTCCAGTATAACTATCATTAAACATTTTCCTTTCAAAGAAAGAAATTCATGTATTTTTTGTTTGTTTAGAGACAGAGTCTCACTGTGTAGCCCTGGCCAGCTGGCAACTCACTATGCTGGGTCAGCAGACTTGGCTAGTCTTGAACTCACTGAGATCTACCTGCTTCTGTGGGAGATCAGGACTAAAGGTGCACACCACCATGGTCAGCTAGCCATTCACTATCTTTATACTGAATTGCATTGTATCACACCCTCTATTTAACTGAGATCATACATATTAGTATAAAATCTATTCACTAATCTGAAATATGCTTTGGATTTGCCTGAGACTTCCTTTGACCATGTTTAAGAACTGTTTAACTATTTTGACTTTGCATATTGGTTTCTATCCAGGACATGAAACAAATGATTTTTTTTTTCCGTTTCCTCTTTTCTAGTTTTTCTTAAATGAATATACATATAATTTTTATTATGTGAGGTAAAAAATTTTAATTTTCTAAGTTTTAAGATTCAAAATAAGTATCATCTTCCATTGGAAAGTTTTCACTTAGTCTCTAGAAAACTTAACTGCATGCTCTTATTCAACTCTTTTATTACATAATAATGAAGAGTTAAATACTAATTACCACCACCACCACCTCACAGACACCTCAGAGAACAGGGCACAGGAGCCTGTGTCTGTGGTCCTGGTATTCCAGGGACAGAAACAAGAGGATCACTTGAGATCAGGTTTGTGACGTCAACCTCAGCAACACAGCAAGAACTCAACTGCTTGCCGTGTGTGTGTGTGTGTGTGTGTGTTGGGGGGAGGGGTTGCTCCCATGATTGGATAAAGGGTTATGGAGTCCAAGCTGACTTCAAACCCAGGAGGTAGTGGAGCGTAATCTTCAACTCCTAACCCTTTTGCCTTCACCTCAGTGCTGGGACAATAGACACACGCCATTATGCTTGGTACGAGAATATCATCTCTTTAAAAAAAGATACCTAAACAGGGATAAAGCGATAACTCAGTGGTTATCGACCTTGCTGCTCTTCCAGGGGTCCCAGGATTGGTTTCCAGAATCCATGTCAGGTTTCTCACAATCATGTATAACTCTAGTTCTAGGGGATCTGATGCCTCTACCCTCTGAGGACACCTGCATTCTTGTGCATATACCTACACATACACATAATTAAAAATCAAAATGAAAAAGGTACTTAACAGAATCTGCTGTGTGCATATGGTTTGTATGTATCCATATAACGTTCCTGTGCAGGAAGCTTGGTCCCCATGTGATGCTGAAGCAGTGGTCTAGAAGGGAATAACGAAGGTCCCAAGACTGGTTCCTATGACAGGGCTGCTAAAAATTTATTTTCAAATTTTAAGAAGGAACCAGGACTCTCCCTGACCCCATGGTCTCCTGCTTTCTTTCTCACTATGTGATTCTCCTTTTTTATGTTCTTACCCCCTAATGTAATGGAGTCATGAGACCGTCGCTAGTGGATGTTATGGCCATGCTACTGGATATCTAAGGCTGAGACTAAATAACCTTATTTCTTTTTTATATCACCTAGTATCCAGTATTTTGTTATCATTACAGAAAAAGTACTAATACAGAATTTTCTGCACATGATAGGAAATAGACAAGCCAACTATTATGGCCTCTCCAAACAGTCTCAATGTTCCTATTATATTAGGTACCAACAAAACTTTAATAACACTGTGCTCAAAATTAAGCCTATAGTACTTAATGGGACTCTTACAAATTAATTAAATGAGAAATCTAAAGCTCTAAAGAGTTATGATTCATTCTACTTTTTTTTTAAAGATTTATTTATTTATTATGTATACAGTGCTCTGTCTGCATGTGTCCCTTCAGGCCAGAAGAGGGCACCAGATCTCATTACAGGTAGTTGTGAGCCACCATGTGGTTGCTGGGAATTGAACTCAGGACCTCTGGAAGAGCAGTCGGTGCTCTTAACAACTGAGCCACCTCTCCAGCCCCTCTTTTTTTTTTTTTCTTAAGTTTTAAGATTTCAAAGCGTTTAGCTTTCAGATTTCTAGGTTAGAAGTGCTTAGTATGTTTTATTTAGTATTATTGTATAAAGGGAGATACTTTGGGGAAGGCAAATTATCATTGTGAATAATTTAGGAATCTCATTTTAAGTTATCACTGGCATTTCACAGGTCTATCAGGTATATTTCTATGAGTAGCTTCATTTTTCACTCAGGGTAGCTTGCATTTTAGAGAAAATCAAACTTTTAGAGTCAGAAGGAATCAAAATCCTGGCTTGCTAAACATTATGATTTGGGATAAGCTGGTTACATTTCAGTTTCCTTACTTTAAAAAAAAAGAAAAAGAAAAAGATTTTTAGAAGATCAATGCCACCCAAAACACATGGTTAAATCTCACATATCATTCTGAATGCTTTTCCAACATCCCACAAAGCAAGTGTATGTACTACTGTTATCCCACAAACAGAGCAATGTGTGGCTCAAACTCACACATGCTTTTTTGTTGTTGTTCATTTGGTGGTGGTGGGTGGGGGTGTTCTCCTGTGTAGCCTTGTCCAGCCTGGAACTCACCTGTAGGACAAGCTGGCTATGACTACCCTTCTGCCTCAGGTCTGCACACCACAACCTGCATAGACTAGGTTCCCGATCGTTCTCCATGCTGTCTCTTAGAAGTGATTTAAAGTGGCTCAAATTCTGCATTTTGTTTTGTTTTGTAAAAAGGCTGATGTCCCTGCATGGCTTCAACTGTTCTGTGTAGATAGATTATTCATCTGAATCGAATTCTGATTGGAGTTCTACATGCATCTGATCTCATCTTTTGTCACATGACTCTCTAAGTGTTGATTCTGCATTTTTAAGAAAGAAATACAGCAGCCTTTCTGGTATAGTAAAAGAGCCACTGGTCTTTCCATCCTGATTCTGAGACCAATAACAAAGGTGGGCTCCAGGACCTTCCTGTCCTAATGTTTGAGCGATCCTCAGTCTGTCTTTTGAGCCTCTCTATTGCAATTACAGACATGCGGCTGGAGGTACTTTATATGTCACTTCCAACACTTGTCAGCCTTCCTAACACCATCTCAACCCTCCTCCTGTCCATTTCTAGTAAGTGCAGCTTTGAAAAAAGGGAAATATTTTCTTCAATTATTTTCCTGTATTAGTTACTGCCTTGTGTTCACTTTAAAAAGAGCAAGGCAAAATGCTCTGTATTTCTCCCCCGATTAAAAAATAAAATAAAAGGCTAAGCATGGTGTACTCAGGAGGCAGCAGTACACAGATCTCTGAGTTCGCAGCCAGCATGGTCTGCACAGGGAGACCCTGTCTAAGAACAAGGACAAGTGGGATGGCTCAGCTGTTTAGGGAAAAGGCATTTGGGGCTGCCAAGCCTGAAGACCTGCGTTTGACCCCGAGGACCCACTTGGTGAGAGGAGAGAACCGACTCTTGTTCCCACCTGTGCTCTACCATGCGCGAGTCCACATGTGCATGTGCACACACAAATAAAGGTTTTTTTTTTGTTTTTTTTTTTTTTTTTGTTTGTTTTTGTTTTTTTAAAGACAAGCAAAACAAAATTGCTTTGTCTCAAACATGGTAGCACATAACCGCTAATCCCAGCACTGGGAGATGGAGGGGCAGGGAGGTTAAGGGGCAAAGGGTGTAGACTGAGACAGGAAGACTGCTGTGAGTTCAAGGCCAGCCACGGTTAGAGTGAGATCCAGTCTCAAATAAAACAAAAATCATTTTGCATCTTATCACATTCATCTGTCTTTGGATCTTTTACGAAGAAATCTTTCTAAAAGCAGTGATCCTTAATCTGCACACAAATTCAAATAGAAGACCCAAGGATTCACTCAAATAGTCTACTTAACTATAAACAAAGTTTTGGCTTATTCATTTTCTAAGGGAGTTCATACTGTTGATACTTTTTTTTGAAGGTCGAGGAAGAAAAAAAAGCTAACACTACTTTATAAAGAAAACTGCTGTTCAATGGTAAATAAAACGCAGTATACACCCTTTAGTGATTCAGATTTTTTCAGCATCCCAACTATATTAAAATATTCCACTTATTTAGAAAAGAACACTCATGTTAAAAGCCATGTTCCAAATGACAAGATCACAAAAGCAATCAATGGGGCTGAGAGAAGACTCAGCACTGGCTGCTATTCCAGAGGACCGGGTTCAATGGCAGCTCACAACTATCTGTAACTCCCATTCAGAGGACCAGATGCCCTCTTCTGACCTCCGGGTACACCAGGCATGATGTGGTGCAGAGACACACACATAAGCAAAATACCCATACATAAAACTAATTTTTTTGAGCCAGGTGGATCTCTGTGAGTTCGAGGCCAGCCTGAGCTACCAAGTGAGTTCCAGGAAAGGCGCAAAGCTACACAGAGAAACTCTGTCTCGAAAAACCAAAAAAATAAAATAATAATAATAATTTTTTTAATGTAACCAAATACAACAGCCTCTGCTCTCTAGTTAAGTTTTATTTTGCTACACATATAATTTCAGTTTATCATTAAATAATTAGCATAAAATAATTGTCTTCAGGGGCTGGAGAGATGGTTCAGCTGCTAAGAGCACTGGTTGCTCTTCCAGAGGATTTGACTTCAGTTCCCAGCACCCATGTAGCCAGAACGGTCTGTAACTAGACATCTAGGGAATCTGACCCCCTTTTCCAGACTCCACAGGCATAAGACACCAATGCTCTAACTTACAGACATGGAGGCAAAACATTTATACACATTAAAAAGAGAAACAAATATTGCTGGGTGCACGCCTTTAATCCCAGCACTCGGGAGGCAGAACCAGGCGGATCTTTGTGAGTTAAGAGGCCAGCCTGGTCTACAGAGCGAGTTCCAGGAAAGGCGCAAAGCTACACAGAGAAACCCTGTCTCGGAAAACAAAAAAAAACAAAAAAAAAAAAAAAAGAGAGAAAGAAACAAATCTTAAAAAATAAATGTCTTCAGTCTTTGGAGACTGTTATTCCTGCCTCAAATTAAAAAAAAAAAAAAAAAGAATTTCTCTATTACTAACTCGATCAATTTTCAACAAATATTTACTGAATACTTGTGTCGGGCAATAAATTTGATCCTGTGGACTAATGAGATTAATTCTTGGATTGTCACCTTTTGTCTCCATCTACAAACGCCGGTTCTAGCATCCTTTTATTTGTATGCCCACTATCTTGCATATGCCTAGATCTTAGTGAAAACTCAGTATTTAATGAACTGTGTAACGGCACAAGAGATGAAGAGATGGGCGGGGTACAAAAGCAGTAGTTCCTCCCTTGGAACAACTTCCCTGGCCAACTTAGGCCACCAAAGTTAGAATGAGATTAGAATTTTTCACAGACGCCAAAAGAGTAACAACAAAATACCGAAAACTTTAGAATGTACGTCTTTCTAATAATGTTTCTCTTGGATAAATAAAGACAAATCTCTTATGCTTAAAAAAAAAAAAGGATTCTAAACAATGACAAAAGTGAGATTCGAAGGCTTTTATATAAATGTTATAAAAACGGGAAACTGCCAGGTGGTGGTGGCGCACACCTTTATCCCAGCACTCAGGAGGCAGAGCCAGGTGGATCTCTGTGAGTTCGAGGCCAGCCTGGTCTACAAAGTGAGTTCCAGGAAAGGCGCAAAACTACACAGAGAAGCCCTGTTTCGAAAAACCAAAACAAACAAATAAAAATGGGAAACTGGCAGATTTACAAGCCAACGATTTCCCCTATGACATTAGGTTTCCGGCCAACTGTGACAGAGTCAGTATTAAGAAACAACACGGGATGGGGATACAGCTCTCGGATGGGGAGCTTGCCTAGTGTTGGAAGTCCCTGGGTTCCATTTACAATAAAAGAGAGGGAACTGGAGGGAATGTGGGCCCCACGACACACCAAACCAGAAAAGGGGAACAAAGAGAGGAAAAGGTTTTCACAAGCATGCTGAGAGAAGCATTTTTGCTTGGTCTTAGTCGAATGATCTATGAGTGGGAACAACTGGCAATACAATCTGTGCGCCCACACGCTTGGACATGCACGTTTGGCTACTATAATTCACCATATGTCGGGGGTATTGTTCCTTTCTTGAAAAGTCCCAAGTAAACATCCTGTCTGCTGCAGCCTTTTCTGGGTGCCGCAAATCCTTCAGTTATTGCTGTGTTTTGTTTTGTTTTTTTAAAGAGGAACATCAACAAGTATTTAGGAGGGGCCTACAAAGAACTTTTCACCCCTAGCCGCAGCCCACGATCCTCCCACGGAAGGGCCGGACGAGCGCCGCCCAGCTGAGCCGTGCAGGGGCTGCGAGCCACGCCCGGATGCGCGGCTGCCAGGACCCGGCCGCCCGGCTCGCGGGCGAAGGGTGGAGACAGGGAGCGGCCCGGCCTCACCTCCACCGCCTGGCCCAGCTCCAGGTCGAAGCCCACCACGCACACGCAGTGTAGCCAGGCCGAGAAGCCGTCCCAGCGCAGCAGGCCCCGGCGGCCATCGTCCTCCTCATCGTCCTCCAGCGCGACTCCCGCCGCCGCGAGGGCAGCCGCCTCGCGCCCCTCGGCCCCGGCCTCGTCCAACGACCCGCGGGAACCGGGTCCGAAGACCTCCGGGCCCCGCAGAGCCATCCGCCACCCCCTATCAGCTCCGGCCGTCTCCACCGCGGACCGCGCCGCAGAGCGCGCAGGCCTCCGCGCACGCGCAGCAAGGGCTGCCGCGGCCGCTCCGGAGCCGCGGGATAGGGGCGCGGCCGCGAGCCACGTGACCCTGGGAGCGCAGCTCGCTGCCTCTCCTACACCCACGGCTCCTCGGACTGGGAGGGAGGCTGTGTGGCCTCCCGGTGTCACACCTCTTTGAAATGAAACAGTGGCTCAGGAATCGTCTTCTCGCCTCCACAACAACGAAGCAATGAATTGTTCTTGGAATGCCACCGATGGTTATCAAAGTATTACTAAAACACAATGGCAACAGTAACGAGCGTCTATTAAACTCTTACTCTGTGCCAGTAGATGAGCCAAGTTCAAATACAAGTATTATGCTATTGAACATACCATCGCGAGCAGGTGGACATTATATTTCTATCTTGTTTGTTAATGTTGGGTAGGTCTCTCTCTCTCTCTCTCTCTCTCTCTCTCTCTCTCACACACACACACACACACACACACACACACACACACACACACACACACAGCTATGTCCTATGTAGTCCCAGCTGGCCTCTACCTTGTGGTACTCCTACCTCAGTCTCCCAAGATGCTGGGTTTAGTGACATGGGCTACCACATCTGCTAATTTATTTCTCTTCACCGATAAAGAAACTGAAGTTCTGAGAAGTTACACGACTAGTCTCCAAAGTATCAGAACGCTAATGCAGTTGGCTGATAAAGAGATGTGTACTTTCACTTGGCTGAACCTGTTCTACCGAGGCAACTCCCATCTTTATTGGTCTGCCTGACTCACTCAGCTCTCATACATCTCCAGACGTTCTTGGAACCCCAAGTTGGTCAAGTCATCTTTGGATCATGCTCTCTGAGCGCTGGAGAAAGGGCCTGGTTTCAGATTACTTTGTCCAGTCAGCACTAGACCGGGCGGGCACTCGGGAGGCACCTGACCTGTTCAGTTGCTGTTGACTATTGGCACAGCATGATACCACTTAATAGGATTTATTCAGTATCTACCAGGATTTCTCTATCGAAAGCAATTAGAAATTGAAATTAGAATTACTATGTAGTAATACCCAATAAGAAAGTGTATAGAAGGCAATTGATGACACACAGCGTGTGGTTCACAAACAGCCCAGTATTTGTGCTTTTGCACCCCTTCCCATTCCTGAGCCTCTAGACAGCCTCAAAAGACAGTGCGGGTGTTGTTTCCATTTTACACAGAACAAAGGCGCTCCAAGAGAGAATGCTGTCAGAGCTAGTAAGGTGGCGGAGCAGATTCGAACCCCGGTCTGTCTGATGGGTAAGAATCTCACTACAGAAGGATGGAGAGTGGTTGGGAGAACATGCTGCTTTTGTAGAGGACCCATGTTCAGTTCCCAGCACCCACATGGCGGCTCATAGTTATCTGTAACTCTAGTTCCAGGGGATCTGATGCCCTCTTCTCATTTCCGACGATACCAGGAATGCATGTGGTACACAGATACGAATGCAGACAAAACATTAAAACACATAAAAATACTTTACTTTACCATCAAGGATATATGGCCAAGTATTCTCAGACATCAGCAGTAGTGTATGCTGAAGGCTTTTTAAAAGATTTATTTATTATTTTTATTTTATATGTATGACTGTTTTGCATTTTTATGTCAGTATGCGTACTGAAGTGGAGTTTGGTGCCCACTAAGGCCAGAAGAGGGTGCCAGATCCTCTGGAACCAGAGGTAAAGAGGGTTGCAAGTCGGTACTGAGAACCAGTCCTTACTCCTGGGCAAGAACAGCAGGTGTTCTTAATTGCTGGGCCGTCTATCTCCCTAGCCCCCCCTGGAATCTTTCTATAGTACAGAACATGAACTAGGGACAACACTTACATTAGAAACCATCTTTGACTAAAACAAACTTCCTGTTACATAGAACCAGTATAGTTCAGAAAGAAAAACATAATCTGCATTCAAGGAAGGTTCTAAACTTACTGTCTGGAGAAAACAGTACTGTCTTGTATTAGAAAGAACAGTAGGCTAGAAATAAAAAAAAAAAAAAGTCTGTGGTCCACTGGTAGTTCCATCCATTATCATAGTGGCAAGCAGCTGCAAGAACAAGTTTTTGAACTGGTAAATAAAAATGATAATGTCTAACCTGCCTCCCTGACCACTAAGAAGAGACAAATGGCCCTAATGCATACACTTTACTGTATACTACTTTACTATTAATGATTAATGCTGTCTAATGACCAGCTGATCCACAGTGCTGGATCTTTGACCTGTGGGCACAAACTACCATTCTTTGAAATACTACCTTTGTTTGTCTGTTTGACACAGGGTTTCTCAGTGTAGTCCTGGCTGTCCTGGAACTCAGAGGTCCTGCTTCTGCTTCCAGAATGCTGGGATTAAAGGCGTGCACCACCACTCCTGGCAGAAATACTGTCTTATATAATATTTGGTTAAGGACACCTTGTCCAAATGGTGCATTCTGAAAACCACATATTAAGACAGCCATAGGTCTGATGAAAAATTAGAGACAGCAAGCATCTGGGTTTTGTGACAAAAACATACATTAATACTACTACTTCTTAAATCTTTATACAAAAAGTTCTATCAACACCAGGAAAAACAGGAAATAGGTATAGGTTTGTTTTCTTTCCATACTTATAACTTTGATACTCTCCCTGGTGCCTGTTTTTAAGACTTGATTATGTTTATTTATTTATTTTGGGGAGCACACACCTACTATAGCTTGTGAATGGTGGTCATAGGACAACTTTTTGGAGATGGCTCACTCCTTCCATTGTGTGGGAACCAGGTTGTCAACCTGGCAGCAAGTGCTTTCACAAAACCCAGCATGGTTTCTGTGCTGAATGCCTTCATGGGGTCTGGAAGAGGGAAATGGTGACACCTTCCTTCTTCTTACCGTTTGTCATTAGATCCTTGGGATAGAAAGAATCTTGAGTCAGGTATTTTCTCCACACTTCCCATCCTGTTAAGTCAATACCTTTCAGAGCTGCTCATTTCTGGAGGTTCATAAGGACTAGAAAAGCCTCTCACCGAGTCCAGCTCTTCTAAATGATAGCCCTGTGGGATTGTTCCAGAATAGTCATCCTAAAAAGTCTTCTAGTTTCTGGGGTAAATTACCCAACTCCTCCACCTGTTCCTCAGAGGATTCTAGCAATTCATCATCCTGTTGCCCAACTTGGGTAAACATCAATTTGTCAAATCATTTTTAAGACACAGAAGCCAACACCACTCTCCAGGTGTGAGCCAACCCCAGCAGAGTGAACCCTGGGACTACATCCTTCCTTATTCTGACCAGGAGTCTTCTTATTTGAGTGCCACTTCAGATCACATTTGCTTGGTTTGGCAGCCAGGTCACATCCCTGGCTCAGGTTGTGTTTCCTGTCAACAGAAGCCCTAGGTGGTAGGAATTCTTGTGGTGGTGGTTTTTTCCCATGTGAGAAGCTCTTAAGTCAGAGTACGCCACTTGAGCCAAAAAACCTGACTGAATTCATGGCTTTGCTGCTTCTTCTAATATTACCAAGAACACTGAATACAAGATTAAAAACATTCCAGACTTCCCCACTCACTCCTAGCCAAACTCCTGGTACTTAAGCAATTTTCATAGCTTAAAAAAAAAGTAAAGAGTGAGCATGAACATGAGACATGGTGTGATTTGCAATGTCATGTTTTGGAGCTTAATTTTTACCAAAAGAGCCTGAAGGAAGACTAAATGTCCTAGACATTGACTCACCTGGGTAACCAGTAGATTTCCTTCTTGATTTGTAACTAAATCCATGTAGGCAGGACTGCAGTGCAGTGGCAAGCAAATACAAGAAATAGGGCTGTCCATATAGCTCAAGGGTAGAGCACTTGGCTGACATTCATGAGGTTCAATTCCCAGGACCAAAAACAAACAAACAAACACCACCAAAACCAAACCCAAACCACCCACCCCACCAAAGTCACTCTGGACTTAGTGGTTCACGTGTATAACTCTAGCACTTGGCGGGTAGAGGCAGGAGCATCAAAAATTCAAGGTCATCCTTGACTACACTAAAAAGTTTGGGGCCATCCTGTGCTACATGAGACCCTATCAAAACAATAACAACAACAAAACAAAACATAGAGAGGCCAACTACCATTATGCTGTCTTTAGAAAGCTGAGTTTACTGCACCTCTCTGAAAGACAAATGTTTATGTGCAGAGTTTGAAGGGAAGGTTAGATAAAAAGCAACTATAAAATGCACTCTGAGGCACTTCCTAGTGGTGTCTGTGAAAGTTTTAAAAGGGATAATGAAAAGCTGGAAGAACGGTTCAATTGGTAAAGGTCTTGCCGTGTAAGTTTGAGGAGCAGAATTCGGATCCCCAGTACTCACACAGAAGCCCAGAGTGATGACTCCTTTCTGTAACCTACTGTGGCAGGGATAGAGCAGAACAGATCCTCAAAGCTCACTGGCCACCCAGGTTAGTCAATCATTGAACTCTGGATTAGATAAGACACACTGTCAAAACAAAGCAAAACAAAATCTGAAAAGTACCCCGATGTTGGCCTGGGGCTAACACACACACACACACACACACACACACACACACACACACACACATCACACCCAAGGGTGGGTGTGATGGAAAGCTTTGTTTTTCATGTTTATATTTGGAACATGCCTGACACATGGCAAGTACTCAGCAAATATCTACTGAGTAAATGTGTATGTGTGTATGTGTGTGTGTCTGTGTGTCTGTGTGTCTATGTGTGTGTTGAATGCATATATATGTAACTGTTTTCTTATGTTTTAAATCCATTTAATTCATCACTATTTCAGTTTAGCTTTTACAATGTACAATGCATAAGATCACTATTTTAAGCTTTTGAAACATAAAAGACAAATTTATTTCTCACGGTTCTGCAGGCTAGGAAGTTTAAGATCAAGGCACATTGATACATTTGGGTGAGAGCCCAGTATGACAGCCTGAACATTGTGTTTCCCTGTTGCTTTCTTTTAAGGAATATATCAGCAGCAGCTCTATTGGAGCTACCTTAAAAATCTTGACAATGGTTTTTGATTGACTTCTCTAAAACTGTCATGGCCTGGTGGGGAAATAAAGTCTCTGTGAGGACCATCAGTGTTTCTGGCAGTGTCTGAAGCATACAGGATCTACTTGGCTGGTGGATCTTTCTTGAATGGATTACCTGTGGTATCTATGAGAGAGTCCTCCAGAGGAACAGTAGACTGTTGGGCTTATTGGACTGGCTTACATGATAAGGTGAGTACTTCCTCCATGGTCGTCCATGAGCTAGAGAATTAAGAGAACCAGACGGCTGTCCAGGCCTCAGAGCAGCTGGAGGCCTCAGAATTGTGGAACACGATAAAGCAGTCCCAGTCCAAGGCTGAAGGCCTGGAAGCTTCCTGAGAGTGCTGCTGTGAGTCTTCATTGGAAGGCTGAAGAAGTCGGAGGCTGATGCCCACTGGATATGGCATCGACAGAAGGAAATGCAGTCACTCGGGAAGAGTGGAGCTTGTGCATGCTGGCTGGCTTCTCTTCCTTCCACTTTTATTCCACAGGGGCTCCCAGCTCACTGGATGGTGTTGTTGGTCAAGACAGGTCTTTCTCCCTCACTTGGTTTCCCACATGCTACTTGGCTCTGGAAATGTCCTGTTCTCTATTTGTATAGAATGTTCCTTTCGTGGTCAGTAGTCTAAACAAATGAAAGTTACAACTAATTTTTTACTTTCCTTTCCCTTTCTTTCTTCCCTCCTCCCCTCCCTCTCTGCCTCTGTCTATCTGTCCCTGTCCGTGTGCCTCTCTTTCTCCTTCCTTCCTTCCTTCCTTCCTTCCTTCCTTCCTTCCTTCCTTCTTTCTTTCTTTCTTTCTTCCTTCTTCCCAAGACAGGGTTTCTCTGCATAGCTCTGGCTGTCCTGGAACTCACTCCATAGACCAGCCTATCCTCAAACTCGGAAATCTGTCTGCCTCTGCCTCCCAAGAACTGGGATTAAAGGCAAGTACCACCACTGCCTGGCTAAAAATTTTTTTAATGGATGTGTGTTTGTGTCTGGTGTGTGTGTGTGTGTGTGTGTGTGTGTGTGTGTGTGCGTGTCTGTCTGTCTGTCTGTCTGTCTGTCCATAGAATCCTGAGGAGGCTATCAGATCCTCTAGAGTTGGAGTTTCAGGCAGTTGCAAACTGTCTGTCATGGATGCTGGGAACTGAACTTGGGTCCCTTAACCACTGAGTCCTCTTTTTAGCCCTTGTGTTTGTTTGTTTTGAGACAGGATCTCACTATGTAGACTAGGCTGGCCCTGAATGCACAGAGGTCCTCCTGAGTGCAGGGATTAAAGGTCTCTCTGTCTCTCTCTCTGTCTCTCTCTGTCTCTCTCTCTCTCTCTCTCTCTCTCTCTCTCTCTCTCTCACACACACACACACACACACACACACACACACACACACACATGCTTTTAAAGAGATTTTCATATAGATTTTAACCAGGAAAGTTAGGAGAAAGAAGTGGCTGGGATGAAAGTGAGAGCGTGGCTGTGGGTTTTTCAAAGGAAAGTTGTGTATAACTTTTCTTAAATGTAGTATACATTTTATGTTTTATTTTTATTATTTTGGGGTTTTTTTTTGGGGGGGGACGGGTTTCTCTGTGTTGTTTTAGTGCCTATCCTGGATCTCGATCTGTAGACTAGGCTGGCCTTGAACTCACAGACATCCTCTTGGCTCTGTCTCCTGAGTGCTGGGATAAAAGGTGTGCACCATCACTGCCTGGCAATATCTCACTTATTTGAACTGCTTTTCATTTGTCTCAAACACTACCAAGAAGTGAATTTAATAGGCCTAATAGCAGTTGAAATGCAAAACAGAAAAAACAAACAGTACATTTCATGTTTCTCCCTTACCTTGTTCCAACTTCACACGCTGTAATCAGAGAGAGATGAGATCTTTATTCCTAGTTTTTTTTTTTAACTCAACCCGTGTGTAAACCTAACAGATTTGTTTGTCTGATTTCCCAAACTTAGCAGAACCAAGAGGATCCCAAACCCGAACATGACAAGAGCAGCCAAAGAACCACCTTGGAAAGCCAGGAGGGCTCAGAGAATGCACAGTAAGTAGTTCATGCTTGTTCCGACGGGGTGCTGGCAAATGGAAATGGAGGGTAGGGAGTGAGAGCTAGATGTCCATCAAAGGGACCCAGATTCATGACTTACACAATCCAGGACATATCATTTAAACCTAGTCATATCTCACATGCCCTATATCTCAACACCAACATTTTGAGGATTAAATAAAACACAGATTTTGCTTCTTATTTTACTAAACTTTGTATTAATTGTAATTATTTAGAGAGAGAATTTGTTGCTTTTGTAATTAAAGAATTAAGAGATACTGAATGTATAATGGTTGTGTATATGAAAAAAAGGGAAGCCACATAAGTGTCCAACAATAGATTAATTAAAAATGTCATATATATTCAATAAAATCACTAAAAATTTCACAGGTGACTGTTTTGTGGCAGAATGTATTCAAACTATATATTTTAAGTTGAATAAATTGTAGGTTATAAAACAAATATATAATGAATAATACATGCTTTAAAAAAACTCACTATAATAAAAATATCCTGACATAAAAGAGAAAATTTTGCTTGGATCTAACTATTTCATCTATATAACATCTATGTAATTAACATCTTGTTTTTAACAGCAAAACTTCTAGGCATAGCTTTATCATATACAACTGAATCTCTATTTCATGTACTTGTGTCCCACAGTAGTATTTTGAATGAGAATGGCCCCCATAGGCTCATATATTTGAATGCTTGGACTCCAGTAGGTGGAAATGTTTGGGAAGGATGAGTGTTGTATGATATTTTGTTTGTGTTCTGACAAATAAAGCTTGCCTGGAGATCAGAGGGCAGAGCTAGCCACTAGTTAATCATAGAGGCCAGGCGGTGGTGGTGGCTCACTCCTTAAATTCCAGCACTTGGGAAGGGCAAGCCAGAAGATCAGGAGTTCAAGGCCACCGTAGGCTACTCGAGATTGAACCAGTCTAAATGAGAAACAGAGCCAGGCAGTGGAGGTTCACGCCTTTAATCCCAGCACTAGGGAGGTGAAGACAGGAATATAAGGCAGATAGAGACAGGATGTGGCCCATTCAGGAGCCTCATTTCGGTCTGAGATTTCATAGAGGTAAGAACTTTCTAGTGGCTGGCTGCTCTACTTATCTGATCTCCAGGCAAGCTTTATTTGTCAGAATACATAAACAAAATATCATACAACAGATGAGGAGGTGTGGCCTTGTTGGAGGTGTGTCACTGGGTTGGGGCTTTGAGGTTTACAAAAGCCTACACCATTCCCAGTTAGTTCTCTCTCAATCTCTCTCTCTCTCTCTCTTCCTTTCCCTCTGCCTCTCCTTCTCTTTGGCTCCTGCTTATGGATCAGGATGTAGCTCTCAGCTACTGCTCCAGCTCCATGCCTGCCTGCCTGCATGCCTGCTGCCATGCTCCCCAACATGATGATCATGGACTCTAACCTTCTGGAACCATGAACCCAGATAAACTCTTTTTTTTATAAGTTGCCTTGGTCATGGTGTCTCTTCACAGCAATTGAAAAGTAAATGAGACAGGAAATATAATGTTTTTGGGAGCCATCACTGATAGACCATGATGTTAATTATGTGTCTGTTAGCTGAGTTATGAACTACATAGGTATTCGATTGCTCTAATATATCTGTAAGGGTGTTCTTGATGAGGTTACCTTTATAATTGCATTTTTCCTGTAGAGTCTTGTTCACTCAATTAGAAGTCTGAGTGGACCAATATGAGAGGTATCCTGGGGGAGAGAATGTCTTACTGAACTTCTCTGCAGAATATTACAAATTATGATGCTAATAGTAGGGTTCTGCTATAACAAATATTTAAGAAAGGGGATTGTGGCTGGAGAGATAACTCTGCGGTTAAAATCACTGGCTGCTCTTCCAGAGAACTTGGGTTTAGTTTCCTGCACCCGTATGGCAGCTCATAACTGTAGTTAGAGTTTTCCTACCTGGCCCAGAGTCAGGACAAATCTCTCTCACCCACCAGTCCCACAGTCTCTCAGACCCAACCAAGTAAGCACACAGAGACTTATATGACTTGCAAACTGTATGGCTGTGGCAGGCTTCTTGTTATCTACTTCTTCTATCTTAAATTAACCCATTTCTGTTAGTTTATACTTTGCCACATGGCTTGTGGCTTACCAGTGTCTTTACATGTTGCTTCTCATGGCGGCGGCTGGCGGTGTCTCCTCCAGCCTTCTATTTCCCAGAATTCTCTTCTCTGCTGTCCCGCCTATACTTCCTGCCTGGCCACTGGCCAATCAGAACTTTATTTACACAGAGCGATATCCACAGCACTTCCCCTTTTCTTTTTTTTTTTAAGGAAGGTTTTAACTTTTACATAGTACAATTACATATAACAAAACAATCATCAAACAAGAATTACAGTTACAATATTAAAGAAGATATCCTATCTATCTTACATTTGTGAGTCTAAGGTTTTATATCTAACTTACCTTTTATCATAACTGAGGAAATTATAACTATCTAGTCTTCAACCACATCAAAGACCTCAGAAGGATATAATATTACCTGAGAACTGGGAAAGGATGTAATCATTTTTCAGGACTCTTGCAAGAGTAGACAGAGACAGCTGGCAGCCTGGACAGTCACCTAATGTTCCTTTGTAAAGTTGGGGCATCTGTCTTCAGCCCACAGGGCTAGAGTCTCTTGGTCACTTCTCTCAGTGTCCTGTAGAATGTCTGGCCGTTTCCTCTGCGAAGCAGGAACCTGAAGGACCATTTTGTCAAGCAAAGTTTAGTGGTCACCTTTCTATGGGTCCTGCATGTCCAGTCGATCAAGCAGTCCAGGCAAGAACAGTTTCTAGCCCAAATGGCTATGTTTGCCAAGGTGAAGATAAAATATGAAGTGTTTTCAATGCCCATCTTCTTCTCTGAAGCAAATCGGTACCACCAGCCGCCGCCATGAGAAGCAACACATAACTGTCTCCCCCAGTTCCAGGGATCTGATGCCCTCTTCTGATGCTCTTCTTTCCAAGAGCACTGTGATGCACAGACATACATGCCAGCAAAACTCCCATACTAATAAAATCATTAAAAAAAATTTTAAGTGAAGTGGGAGGTGGGCAGTGGTGCCACACACCTTTAATCCCAGCACTCGGGAGGCAGAGGCAAGTGGATCTTTGTGAGATCAAGGCCAGCCTGTGTCTACTACAAAAACTACACAGAGAAACCCTGTCATGAAAAACAAAAACAAAAAGAGTGAGGTGGGTTTAGGACTGGGTAATGGGGCACGCAATGGGGTGCAAAAGAGAGAAACATAGATGTTAAGGGTGATGGTTCTGATGAGGACGCAGGATGAACTATTTTTGAGATAGATTTTATCGTCTAGGCTGTCCTTGAACTTGCTATACAGCTAAGGATGGCCTTGACCTTCTGTTCCTACTGCCTGCACCTCCCAAGAGCTGTGATTACAGGCAAATGCCAGCCTTTCTGGTTTGCCTCCATCTTTTCAGAAAAATGACAGGTAATCATAAACACACATTAGTACGAATGTGGGCAATAAGAGCCATTCTAGTGGGTATTAGTGGTAGTAAAAGACGTATTATCCAATGGAGAAATGATGATTCTTGATATAATCTGATAAAGATATTTGCCATATTCTATTTTGTAGAAGTTGGAACCTGTGAACAACAAGACTGGATATTTGCCTGAACTTTCTAAGCATGTTCAAGTGGCTTAGTTCCTCCTAGATGTAAAAGGCAAAAAGAAGAGAATTTTAAAATACGTTATTAAGTAAAAGGAGACCAGAAATTAAAGGTCTGAAAAATTTTCAGCCTATTCATAAAGCTAACAACAAAAAGAGGAACTGTTTTAAAGCAGATACTATGTGCCTAAATAACCGTTTGACCAGGGAATTCATATGCATGTACCCCTAGAGCTCACCAGCTTTCCAGCAAGCATGTCAGTTTTGACTGGAAGGAATATACACAGACAAAATTAAGCAAGATTGTGTAACTTCTGAAATTCTTTAGACTATTTTATGGTTATGAGGGTTCTATCTGCATATATTCCTTTATTCCAGAAGAGGGCATCAGATCCCACTATAGCTGGTTGTGAGCCACCATGTGGTTGCTAGGAATCGAACTCAGGACCTCTGGAAGAGTTGCAATTGCTGCAGCCCCAAGAACCATCTCTCCAGCTCTGTGAGCTATCTCTCCAGCCCTGAACTTCTGAAATTCTATAGGACCAAGAAGTTATTTGTGTGTGGTGGTTTGAATGAGAGGTATTTCCAGCAGTCTCTGGCATTTGAACATTTGGGCCCAGTTGGTAGTACTGTTTGAGACAGTTTAGGTGGTGCAGCCTTGCTGGAGAAAGCATGCCACGAATGGCAGGCTTTGAGAAAAAAAAAAAAAAAGCCTGGGGCCATTTTCCATTTTGTTCTCTCTGCTTCATTTTTGTGCTAAGATATCAGCTCCTGTTGACGTGGCCGCTGCCTGCTGCTCTGCTGCCCTGCCTTTGGGGAATCGAACCCTCTGAAACCAAGAGCCCCACATAAAATGCTCTCTTTTAAAAGTTGTCTTGGTCATGGTGTTTTAATCACAGCGCTAGAAAAATAACCAAGACAAACCGGAAAGAAGAGGATTAAGGCCCTGGATTCAACTAAGCCTGGACTTTTCATGGTAAATAGCTCTAGTTACTTACATTGGTCTTTTACTACACTAAGTACTTATAGACAATCTTCCCTGGGCCCAGCATAGTGGTGCTGTATGCCTTTAGTCCCAGTGCCTGGGAAGCAGAGGCAGGTTGATCTCTGAGTTTGAGGCCAGCCTGATCTATCTAGAGAGTGCCAGGACACCAAAGGCTACATAGAAAAACGCTGTCTCAAAATAAGTAAATATATAAATAAAAATAAATTTAAATATTTCCTGAGAGTTTATTTAACCAGAAAAAAGCTGTATGATAGAGTATTAATCTAATTTATTGTTTCTAGGCCTTTATATTCTAAAACAACCCACAAATAGGAGAAAGGAGGCCCAAACAAGGGGCAATATATATACCCACCTAAATGATACCTATTTCTCACAAAAAGATTGGAAAATGATCTTCAAAACAGAGGAAATAATTCAATTCTTTATCCCTTCAAATATTATTTAACTGGGAAAGATACAGTGCTAAACTATGAGAAATTGCAAACCTGAGTGAGTATTTTCTAGGAATTCACATTTAGCAGGAAAAATAAAACAAGTATGCAAGTGAGTTACACAAATCCTCCTAGAATTAGAAAGAATTCTTTTTCTGGCCCTTTAAGATGCTGACCAGAACCTAAATACATTTTTTGTGTGTTTGTTTGTTTTTGTTTTCTGATACTCTGCTCTCTCTCTCTCTCTCTCTCTCTCTCTCTCTCTCTCTCTCTCTCTCTCTCGCTTTCTCCCTCTTCCCCTCCCTCCTCCCTCCCTTCCTTCCTCCCTTCCTTCCTTCCTTCCTTCCTTCCTTCCTTCCTTCCTTCCTTCCTTCCTTTCTTTCTTTCTTCCTTTCTTTCCTTTTTTGGAGACAGGATCTCATGTATACCAGGTTGGCCTAGAATGTAACTTAAGATGTAACTTTGTAACTTAAGTTAAGATGACCTTAAATTTAGGAGACTCCTGCTTCTCCCTCCCAAGTATGCATATACACAAGCACATACTAGGTATGTAGGCGCGTGCCACCAGGCCCAATGTGGTTGGTTATATGTCTGCCATTTTATAATTTTTTTTTAATGGCCAAAGCTCTGCCTCAGTTTGGCTTCAGTTTTTTGTTTTTTGTTTTTTTGTTTTTTCATGGCTTTTCACTTACAGACTTTTGACATTTATTAGTCTAACCTTGAACACATTAGCAACCTGCTGGGGAAAAATTCCAAACAGCTTTCTTTTCACTGTTCTAGGCAAGCCAATGAAGTCTGATGATACAAACTAAAAGAATTGCCTAAATTCATCTCAGCCCAGGAAGTCTTCCCTGACTAGTCCCCCCCAGCTAGTCAGTGCCAGCCTGCCCAACTCTACCTCACTACAAATTGGAATTCCATTCTGACTAAGAGCTTTGTCTACATAGGAAAAATACAGGATAGAGGAAATTTCCAAGCTAGGGTTGCTTAAACACCTCCTTCTCGAGAACTTGCATAGTACTGCAGGGATGGAGTGCTTGCCTAGCATGTATGAGGCCAGAATTCGATCCTCAGCCCTGATAATAACATAAGTAATAAATCATGGAGAAAAGGAAGGGTCGGAGCAGCAGCTCATTAGTGGGAGTGCTGGCCTAGGGTTGCCAGTGACTTAGATAACAAGTAAGAATTTACAAGAGGACTAGTTCTAGGTACAAATCAGTGCTAGGAAGTATATCTTTTTTACAGTGTTACTGAGCTTGCAGTCCTCTAGGAATGATGTGAGATGGTGGATTAAACAGGATTACATTTTCGTTTTCAAAAGTGAAGTCAGAGGACTCATACTCCCTGGTGTCAAAATATAACACAAAACCACAGTAATAAAAACTGTAGTAGGGGCAAAAAGACAGACATACAATCAGTGGAAAAGAACAGAGGGATCAGAAATAAACCACTGTACATGTGGTCAAATGGTCTCTGGCAAAGATGCCAAGAACATTCACTGGAGAAAGGCCAGACTGTTCAACAGTTAGTGCCAGAAAAACTAGAAATCCACATGCAAAAATAATGCTGTTCAATCCTATCTACCACTATATGCAGAGAGTAGTTCAAGATAGATGAACAATCTAAACACAAAAGTCAAACTCCTGAAGCTCTTTGAAGAAAACATAGGAAAAAAATCCCACGACACTGAGTTTGGCAATAACTTCTTGGGTGTTGCACCAAAAGTATGGGGTGGGGCAACCAGTTATACTACGATTCCTCACCACCAAAACTTGCTTTGGGGGTGTACTGGGGTCAAATCTAGGACACTGTACATACTAGGAAAGAGCTCTAAAACTTTTATATATCAAGAACACCACTAACAGTGTTAAAAGGCAACCCACAAGATGGGAGAAATATTTGTAAATCATCTTTCTGATAAGAGGAAAATATCTAGAGTGCATCAATAATTATTATATAAATTACCAACCAACAAACAACCTGTTCTACTTTGTTTTTCTGTTGCTATAATAAATACCTTGACCAAAAGCAACTCGGAGAGGAAAGGGTTAATTTGATCTCACAGGTGACTGTCCATCATCAAGGAAGGTCAAGGCAGGAACCGGAAGTAGAGACCATGGAGGAACACTGCATACGGCTTGTTTCCTCCTACTCAGCCTGCTTTCTTACATAACCTGAAATCATCTTTCCTGGTGGGAGGTGTGGTTATATATTGTGTTCCCTAATAAAATTTGCCTGAAGATCAGAGAGACAAAGGAACAAGTCTCACCTCACCAACTCCTCCGCCTGAAAAGCCTCAGCAGATAGGCCTCTAGCTGAATGAGCTTCCTCAGCCAAAAAGGCTTCAGCCTAAAAAGACTTTAGTTCCTGTCTCCTCATGCCTTATATACCTTTCTCCACCCGGCCATCACTTCCTGTAATTAAAGGTGTGTGCTTCCCAGTACTTCCCAGTACTGGCATTAAAGGTGTGTGCCACCACTGCCAGACTCTGTTTTCTCTCCTAGACTGAGTCAACCTCCTGTAGTCCAGGATGGCTTTGACCTTACAGAAATCCAGATGGATCTCTGCCTCCTGAGTGCTAGGATTAAAGTTGTGTGCCAACACTGTCTGGCATCTACGTTTAACCTAGTGGCTTGATCTGTTCTCTGATCTTCAGGCAAATTTTATTACGGTACATAATATATCACCATGGTGGGGGGGCTTCCCACAGTGGGCTGGGACCTCCCGTATCAATCAGCAATCAAGAAAATCCCCTACAGTCATGCCCATAAACCATTCCCATTGAGGCAATTCTTCAGTTGAGGTTCCCTCTTCCCAGATGACTCTAGGTTTGCACCAAGTTAGCAGCTGAAAAAATTAAAAACTGAGCAAACAACTTGAACGGAATTTTTCCCAAGTAGATATACAAATGGCTATTTAAGCACATAGAGACTGTATTAATGATGCAAATTAAAACCAGGAGTAGGCAAGTGGCACAGGTTATTAATCTCAACACTCAGAGGCAGGGGTAGGAGGATCTCTGTGAATTTGAGGCCAGCTTGGTTTACATGATGAGTTTCAGGACAGTCAGAGCTACATAGAGATACTCTACCTAAAAGAAAAAAGACACCATGAGTAGATATTGTTTCACATCTACTAGGCTGGCTATGGCTATGGAGGAAAAAGTGAAAACAGAACGGAAGGGAGGGGAAAAGGCAAGCAATGACCAGTTTGGGCTTGGATGTGAGGCTATCAGCACACACACAATGTCCATAGGGATGTAAAATAGCTTCTATCAAAAACAGTATAGTGGTTCTTAAAAGAAATTAAACATAATGGGGCTGGAAATGTGGCTTAGCAGTAAAGTGATTGCCTAGCAAGCACAAGAATTCTATCCCAAACACTACACAACACCCTAAAAAATTAAACAGTTAACTTATAATCCAGCAATGACTCCTTTAGGTATAGGTTCCAAAGAAGTAATTTCAGAGAACCAAACAGGTATTTAGATAAAAGGGGAAACAACTTAAAAGTCTATTTGCATATGAGTTGATTTTAAAATATGCATTGGCCACAGTTCACGTTCTCAATAGCAACGTGTGTTTGGTGGACAGTGCAGAAAAACAGTCTCTTTTTCTGGAACATTCTACTGGGCAGAGGTATTCTAGAAACTTAGAAGCCATTGTCTTAGATACTTTACTATTGCTGTGGAGTGTTGTGGATATTGCTCTGTGTAAATAAAGTTCTAATTGGCTAGTGGCCACAGAAAGTATAGGCAGGACAAGAGAGAAGAGAATTCTGGGAAGTAGAAGGCTGGGGGAGAGACACCACCAGCCGCCGCCATGAAAAGCAACATGTAAAGACACTGGTAAGCCACAAGCCATGTGGCATAGTATAGACTAACAAAAATGAGTTAATTTAAGATAGAAGAAGTAGATAACAAGAAGCCTGCCACAGCCATACAGTTTCTAAACAATGTAAGTTTCTGTGTGCTTTCTTGGTTGGGTCTGAGCGACTGTAGGACTGGCGGGTGAGAGAGATTTGTCCTGACTGGGCCAGGCAGGAAAACTCTAACTACAAATGGCGTCCAACGTGTTGGCAAGAATTTCCACCTAAAACCTGAGAAAAAAGATTCTGAAACGGAGCTAAAAACAGCTTCCTAGTTGTCTCTCTCAAGTTAGCTGCAGCCTGCCAGTTTGAGCTACTATGGCAGGTTCCTGGCGTGTGCATCTGCCCTGCAGTGTGGCGGGAATGAGGAGTCTACAAGCAGCACTTTACTCTGCTGCATGGTGGATTTAGCCTTTGCTAGTTTAAAAAAAAAGGGGGGGGGGGGTTCTGGGCTATGCACTGCTTTGATAGAACTGCTTCTGATAGTTGATGGTACACATGGCTCCAGACCCAGAGCCGGCAGTAAACTGTACCACCGCCATGTTGGGAAGCTGAGGTGGGTGGAGCCAGCAGCCACAGTGACGTTTCAGTCTTACAAAGATGGATATCACACAGAGAATCTGTTTTATGTTATCTTTTGGATTTTTAACTGCAGAGAAAGATTTGATCATAAAAGTTGTTGAGTTAAACAAGTATGTAAATTTTAAAGGTACCTTGACTTCGAAATTTGGATATAAGGATATGTTGCTTTGGAAAAGAGTCTCTGCTTTTGTTTCCACAGAAAGCCAGAGGCTGTGGATTTGTTCCAGATTAAGATACATCAGGTTTGATCAGCCAAGACCACCTGAAAGGTCTCCGATGACACAATGGCCCAGATGATCCGACATCCAGAATGATTTCAAGGCAACTGGCTCAGAGGTTCACCCTAATGGACTACTCCATAATCCTAAAATTTTCTTTGTGTCCCCATAAGATACAGCGCCCCCCCTCCAGCAGGAAGTAGTAAGAAAAACTACGCCCACATTCCCAAAATTATCAAGCTGGCTTTGGAGATGGAATTGGCTCACTCCTTCTCTAAACCCAGACATATTGCTAAAAGAAAAGGTTAAGAGATTCTTGTGTCCCAAAACAGAAGAGCCCTCTGGTGTGGGACAGAGAAAAACCAATATTTTTATTTAAATCGGGGTGATTATAAATGTGATCTCTTTCTAAAGAAGAAAAGGGGATAGGATATAGATATAATAGGATAAAAGGGTAGATTAAGGAACTTACTTCTAAAGAGCAACAACTTGTTTAAAATGTTTTACATTGGTATAGACTTTAGTCTATTGATACAAACTTAAAGTTAATTTTGTTATTCTGTGTGCATATTTCTACTCATGTTTAAGGTATTATGTTTGTATAGCTCATTTTAAATTGTAATGGATAATTAAAAATAGATTAATAATTAGTCATCTATGATAATCATACTCGTAGCCATGTTACTTAAGTCTTCTATGTATACATAGAGATATTTCAGATAGACAAGTAATCTTCAAATACTTCAAAGACCTACAGAATATGGCATTTAAAATACTTTTAAAATTTAGACTTTCTGGACAGTGAGACATGTCTGCTCCTGGCAGCACCAATTTACTTCAGAGAGGAGGATGGGCATTGAAGACACTTCATAGGGAGTTTATCTTCACCTTGACAAAAATAGCCATTTGGACAAGAAACTGTTCTTGCCTGGACTACTTGATCGACTGGACATGCAGGACCCATAGAAAGGTGACCACTAAACTTTGCTTGACAAAATGGTCCTTCAGGTTCCTGCTTCGCAGAGGAAACTGCCAGACATTCTACAGGACACTGAGAGAAGTGACGGAGAGACTCTAGCCCTGTGGGCTGAAGACAAATGCCCCAACTTTACAAAGGAACATTAGGTGACTGTCCAGGCTGTCTCTGACTACCCTGCAAGACTCCCGAAAGTTGCTTGCATCCTTCTCCCGGTTCTCAGGTAATATTATATCCTTCTGAGGTCTTTGATGTGGTTGAAGACTAGATAGTTATAATTTCCTCAGTTATGATGCAAGATAAGTTACATATAAAACCTTAGACTCACAAATATAAGATAGATAGGATATCTTCTTTAATGTTGTAACTGTAATTCTTGCTTGATAATTGTTTTGTTACATGTAATTATACTATGTAAAAGTTAAAATCTTCCTTAAAAAAAAAAGAAAAGGGAAAGTGCTGTGGATATCGCTCTGTGTAAATAAAGTTCTGATTGGCCAGTGGCCAGGCAGGAAGTATAGGCGGGACAAGAGAGAAGAGAATTCTGGGAAGTAGAAGGCTGGGGAGAGACACCGCCAGCTGCCGCCATGAAAAGCAACATGTAAAGACACAGGTAAGCCACAAGCCATGTGGCAAAGTATAGACTAACAGAAATGGGTTAATTTAAGATAGAAGAAGTACACAACAAGAAGCCTGCCACGGCCATATAGTTTCTAAACAATGTAAGTTTCTGTGTGCTTTCTTGGTTGGGTCTGAGCGACTGCGGGACTGGGGGGTAAGAGAGATTTGTCCTGACTGGGCCAGGCAGGAAAACTCTAACTACAGTGGAGAGACATCATGATCAAGGCAACTTATAAAAGAAAGCATTTAATTAATTGAGGACCTGCTTACAGTTTCTGAGGGTGAGTCCAGGATCACTGATGGTGGGGACCATGACAGCAGGCAGGCAGGCATGGTACTGGAGCAGTAGCTGAGAGTTTATATTTGATCCAATAGCAGGAGGCAGAGAGTGAGCCTGGGCCTGGGATGGGCTTATGAAACCTGAAAATCCACCCCCAGGGACACATCTTCTAACCATTCCCAAAACAGTTTTTACCAACCAGGGACCGATCAGTCAAATACATGAGCCCATGGGGAACATTCTCATTCAAAACACCACCTCACTGTGGTTAGAAGGTGACACTGAGGAGAGCAGCATGACGTGAGTTTGGAGAGGAATGCAGCGCTGATGTTAGTAGGAACTTGTACAGTATAGAAAAGTTTGTATCTAAAGTAGTATACATTGTAACACAATATCCCTCTAGTTGTTAACTGAAGAACAGGTTAGAAAAATGAATTAAGGTGGCAGACTTGGGGCTGGAGAGATGTTTCAGCAGTTAAGAGAACTCACTATTCTTGCAAAGGACTGGAGTTTAGTTTCCACCTCTCATGTTATGTGTTTAGAACAACCTGTAATTCCAGGTCCAGGGATCTGACGCCCTCTTCTAGCAATCACAGGCACACACACGCACACACACACACACACACACACACACACACACGTGAAAATAAAATAAATCTTTAAAAAAAGATAGCCAACTTGATAGCTATCCTTTGAAAGCCCAGTTGACTATATTGGTTCCTTGGCTAGATTTGGATTTAGGAAAGCCCCTACCATCAATCTAATAAGAATGGTTCATTATGTCTAAATTGCACAATGGGCTTCATGACTTGATCTTTGTGGACTGGTATAACAAAACACCATACACCAAGAGGCTTATTTTTTTTTACAATTCTGGGAGGTGAGAAGTCCGAGGTCAAAGCCTTGGCAGACTTCTTCTAGGCTAAGGGCCTGCTTCTCTCATTCACAGATACCATCTTCTCATCTCACTGTTCTCAAATGGATGAATGGAGGACATTGCCTTTCTATAGGGGTAGCAATTACATTCATGAGGACTCTCCTCCCATGACCCTATTGTTTATCAAAGGCCTAGCTTCTAATACCATCACTTTGTGGAGATTTTAACATATGGATTTTAGGAGGACAAAAATATGTAAACATCCAAGTGTGGTGACTCACACCCATAATCCCAGTATTCAGGAGGCAGAGGCAGGAAGATTGCTGTAAGCTCATGACTAGCTGGATCTACACAAAGTTCCAGGCTAGCCAGAGCCATGCAACATCAGGAAAAAAAAAAAAAAGACTCAAACTATAGCAATTGGAACCACCTACTTTCCTTTTAGGAAGCTGATTTTTTTTTTTTTTCCGAGACAGGGTTTCTCTGTGTAGCTTTGGGCCTTTCCTGGAACTCGCTTTGGAGACCAGGCTGGCCTCGAACTCACAGAGATCCACCTGCCTCTGCCTCCCGAGTGCTGGGACTAAAGGCATGTGCCACCACCGCCTGGCGAGGAAGCTGAAATTTTGCTACTTGCCAGTCAGAAGACGACTGACTAGCTCTGGAGTAAAATCCCTGGCTGTGAATCTGGCCAGATTCACTGATTGGTGGCTTTCACCTAATGTCACAGTGTACTGGTGGTGATCCTAAGCACATCAGTGTGACTCCACTAGGAGACAGTCCCTGGGAAGATGGTCTGGTTTCCTCAGACTTTGCTCCATGTCCTTACTTCCTTTACTAATTTCACTTTAAGCCTGATATAATAAATCACAGGTGTATGATAATATTCTGAGTCTTGTGAGCCTTCCTAGCAAGTTATTTGAAACATAGTGGTCTTAGGGAACTCTGATTGAGATGGTTTATCAAATCAAGGTGGCTGCTCCCAAGGCTGGCCATCTGATTTTGATCCCTGGTAGCAGAAAGAGAGAACCAACTCCTGCCAAATGCCCTCTGACCTCCACAAGCCCTGTGGTATGCACATGCACACACGTAAATAAATAAATAAATGAAAAAAATTAACAAGAGAAACAGGTCATGATTCCTAAAATATTATGTTCACAGTAAAAATTCAAATAGAGACTGGAAATCCCCATCTGATATGGAAATTTTGGTTCTTTCTCTGTAATTCCCCACTCATTTTAGTTTGTTAAAGATTCAGTTTACCAAGTATCTGCTTGCCTATTGTGTTCAAAGGCACTGAATTTATATTTTCCTTCTTGCTATCATTTGCATCCCCCTTTTTTCCTGGCGCACTGTAGTCCTAATGCTGCCTCTCTGCAGGTGTGTATTACTGCATTGGTTTCGAAAGCATTCTTCCTAGTACAAGGTTCCACACTGTCAGCCACACCACATAATCTAATCTTCCTTAATCATCAATCGACTCCCATTGTCGTCACACTTTCAAGGCTTCTCATAACCTAGTCAGTCCTATCCAATTTAGTTTAGGCCCCCATCTTTATCCTTATTGATGCTCACCCTGTCTCCCCAAGGCCCTGCTGACACAGCATGCTCATTGCTAACTCCAATGCATTTGTTATGTACTTCTGCTTTTTACTCCATCTTTTTCTGACTCATTCAAGCCTCCTTTTATTTACAAAGCTTTCTTTGACTAACAGCCCTGACTAGACTATTTGGCTCCTTTCAAAAAATTCAGAGTATATGCCACACAAGTGGGAATTTATGTATGCACTCATAATAACATTTTGGTGGCAAGTAATAGAAAACCAAACTCCAAATAATTCATTAAATAACAGAACCATGTATATTGAAAATCAGATTATATATATATTTGAGCTGAGGATTGAACCCAGGGCCTTGCACTTGCTACCACTAAGTTAAATCCTGAACCTGATAATACATATTTTTAAGATTAAAAAAAAAAAACCCAAAAACTATGTGCATATGAGTGAGTGCCCTCAGAGGCCAGAAGATGGTATCAGATCCTCTGGTGCTGGACTTACAGGTAGTTGAAAGCTGCCTGACGTGGGTTCTGAGAACTGAACTCCAGTCTTGGGCAAGAGCAGCAAGTTGTCTTAGCTGATGACCCATTGCCCCAGTTTAAGAATACGTATTTACTGTAGTTTACATTAGTAACTTGTCTTCGGCTGTGACAATGTACCCAATAAAAGTAACTTAAGGAAGTGATGGTTTATTGGGGTTTATGGTTCCATAGTTCATCATGGCAGGGAAGGTATGGGAAGGCAGGGAAGGCAGCAGCAACAGGAGGCAACTGAGCAGATGGCATCCATGGGCAGAAGCAGAGAGAGATGAATACCAGTGCTCAGCTCACTTAGGTTTCTAGCCTATGGTATGGTGCCCCTTAGAGTTACAGTGGGTCCTTTTTTTTTAACCTCAGTTAACCTAATCTAGTTGTTCCCTTACAGGCATGCCCAGGGGCCTCTGTCCTAGATGATTCTAAATCCTGTTTAGTTGGCAATCAATATTGAGAGGCTTTGATAATGTCAGCCATATTTTAGTTTCTTTTTCAAGTTTTTATTATTACACTTTAATTGTGTGTGTGTGTGTGTGTGTGTGTGTGTGTGTGTGTGTGTGTGTGTGTTTGTGTGTACATGCCACAACACATGTGTGGAGGTCAGAGGATCACTTGTGGCAGTTGATTCTCTTTTTCCACCATATGAGTCCTGGGGATCACACTTGCATCTTCAAGCTTGGTGGCAGGTGCCTTTACTTTCTGTTTTTCTCCTCCCTCCCTCCCTCCTTCCTTCCTTCCTTGTGGTTCTGGGGATTGGGGACCAGGGTCTCCCCTTCGAGCTACACTCCCAGCCGTTAGGATTTGTCTGCACTCCACTTCTAGGTCTGCCGTCTACTGAGTTGGATCCTCCACACACCTTAAAGCTTTAGCTTTATAAGCATACAGGTCCAGGGTCATTGGAAGAATAGAAGTCACACTAGTATCAGGGGACAGGGTGGTAATGCCACTGTAGCTCTTGGTTTTCTCTCTCTGGTATGAAGTGAGTCTGGACTCCCACAGTGATGATATACACCATGCCCCTAGCCCATATGGGGCACGAGGTTGAAGAACTGAACCAGGGGCAGCTGTGCACCAGGCTGCCCTGGATTATGAGAAGTCCATATTGGATATGCCTCCATCTTCTGGAAGCAGTAGAGTGAACACCTCTTAAAATCATGGCCCACTAGGAAATCAGCACTTTCCTCTTGAGGGCCCAGAGACATTGAGGACCCATTTGCATACGCTGAAGCACCAGGAAAAATGTGGATGAAGCAGGGTCACCGTTCAGTATGCTATTACCTGAGCAGGGGATAAATTACTGTTCCCAAGCAATCCCTACTCCTTCCCAGATTTACTGTCAGGGAATGTCTCTCTCCTAGTCCTGGAGGATGGTCTGCAAGGGATCTCAGATGATGCCAAGAAAGTCTGATACTCTGGGAGGAGTGGCCATGACCTTCAGTGACAATTTGATGTCCCTCAATGGGTAATTAGTCATACCTTCCAGTAGAATCTTAATGTGAATGCCCAACAATGTCTTATTCTGATACCCCAAAAGTACCTTCCACCACAGCCTCTTTAACAAACAAAATGCTACGGGCACACAAGCATGCCTTTCACTGATGCCCAGGCTATATTTTCCTCTGTGGAGCAGATACCACTGCCTCCCTGGATGATGAGATAGTCTCAACCTTGGGATGCTCACCTGTTGCCAATAACTGCTAATTTCAGACTCCTTAGACTCTTGTGAGTCACTTAAAATGCAGAAAGGGTCCTTTTGTCTGAGCAGCCCACATCTGATCCACAGACAGCAGAGTACCGGGGCTTTTGGAAGGATACACAGGAAGAAACCCCCAGTTTTTAGGCCTTATTTCTACAAGTATGATAACTGTGGAAAAGCTTATACCAAGCATGCCGACTTGATAGTCACCTGTACAAACACAGATGAGCAGTCCTACAAATGCCATTAGGAAAGGTACCATATGTCTTTATTTTTTTTTTCCATTTTTATGAGCTTGGATATGTACCAGACACTGACCACATAGCTGTGACAGGGGCAGAAAACAGTTTATGAAACAGACAATACTAAAGGGCTCACGAGCAGATACCAGTATCCCAAGAAGCTCAAGGGAAAACCAGTGGATAGATGGTCCTCCTGCCCCTTGACTTTGGGTTATTCTCCTCTGCCTTTTCTCTTGGAATATACTGTCCCTACATATTGTCATCTATGAGCTTCTTTGATAGGTCTAAGTTTAGATGTTTTCCTCTGTCTTGTGTTGGTTTTACATTCTTTGGGACCTAGTGTCATCTCTATAATAAGTTGATTCTTCAATATCTATGGATTGTGATGGTGTGGCAAATAAGGGCAGGGTTAGATTCTCTAGCTAGTTTTCTGGGAGTTATATTGTTTGTGATAGGACTAATCTGTGGTAAAACTTTGTGATGGGCAATATTAATTATCGGTTTGACAAGATCTAGAATCACCCAGGAGATGGATCTCTCTCTGGGTGTGCCTGTGAGGAATTACCTTGATTCAACTAATTTTAATCAAGATAAATCAAGATATGGGAAGACCCAAACTAACTGTGGAGAACACCATTCCCTGGGCAGGGATCTTGGACTATATAGTTTAGAAAGAAAGACAAGCATAACCATTCATTTCTCTACTCTTCCTACTGTAGATAGAGTGAGGCCAGTTACTTCAAGTTCCCACTGCCTTGGCAATTCATCCTTTCTGTGATCACCCCCAGACTGGCACTTTGGTGAGTGGAGTTCTGGGAGCTGACCAGCCTGATCTGGGCCATATCTTTAACCGTGATTTGAGAGCTAGAGCTCTGCTGATGGGGTGAACTCAGGATGGTGTAAGGAGTCCAGAGGAAAGCTGAGTAGACTCATCAGAAATGGGACACTGGGACCAAAAAAAAATCAGTTTCTCTTTAGATACGCATACAAATCCCAGAAATATGAATACAGAAAAGGTGGACCCAGGGACTTGAATGTTGCCTCATCGTTATATCTTAGAGATACTCATGACCTCATTTTCCACTTGACTTTAGGCAGCTCGGCTGAGTTCAGGGAGTTTTATCCTGTTTTCTTTGAGTTCTGAGTTTCCCCTCTACTTTCTCTTAATTGTGAGACTTTCATTACAGATCCCAAGGCAAATTTTTTAGTGTTAGGGGTCCAGGCACACACACACACACACACACACACACACACACACACACACACACACGACAGGCCTGTATCAGATCAGAATGTACATCTACATTAGTCATATATTTTCATACACAGTAACTCTACTTTTACATGAATAAGATGAATGATATTTCATCTAAGGCTGGCCTAGAACTCATAATTCTCCTGCATCAGCCTCCTAAGTATAGAACTAGGCCCAGCTGATAAGTTTTAAAACATAAACAACACTGTACAGAGTCTAGGATACATTCTCTGTTCTTTCTTTCTTGATCCCTCTTCATTAAGATTAGAACTTTATTTAAATCTAATTTTCAAGAAGTATCATTTTATTAACTTAACACTAACATCTATTAATGTGGTCTCAAACTGTGCAATTTAATCTCAGTTAGTAGCCATATAACAAGTGCTACCAAATACTGCCATTTTTTCTCCTCTACTTTCATATGAGCAGTAGAAGTCTGTAGTGACAAAGAGGATGACCAGAAAACTGCTGGCATGAAGCCTTATCCTCACCACCACTGCCCCACCACTTCCCAGGCTCAGAAGAATGGTATAATGAAGTCAATTCGCTGAGTGATATTAACACATTAAAAGGTAATCTGACTGTCAATCAGTGTTTATTCCCTTTTCCAGGTTCTTTTCTGATAGGGTTGACAACATAAATGACTGACCTGATGTAGGATGTTGATAAAGAGAAACTAAATGACTTTTAAAAGCTGCCGATGGGCAGGAGAGATGGCTCAGTAGGCCAAGCATCTGCTGCAAAAGCATGAATCACCAGAGCCCTGTATCAGAGAAGTCTGCAATCCTACTGGGAGATGATAGGAGGTGAAGTCAGGAACACCCCACAAGGTTTGAGGGCCAGTTAGTCTGGTGCACACAGAAGAAAACAACAGAGTTCCTGTCTCAATGTGGACAGCAAGGACTGGCACACTAGGCTGTCCTTTGACTGCCACATGTGCCTGAATTCACAGAGACAGACAGACAGACAGACAGACAGACACACACACACACACACACACACACACACACACACACACACACGGCAGAGGGAGCATATCTTTAAAAATGAAAGAAGAAGAAAAAAAAAACCCAGAGACTAAACTCTGGCTGTTCCTCCAGAGGACCTGGGTTCATTTCCCAGCAATCACATGGCAGCTTACAATGATCTTTATCTCCAGCTTAGCTTCAAGAGATGTATGCCTTCTTCTGGACTCCGAGGGAACCAGGCATGCACATGGTACACAGACATATATGTAAGCAAAATACTCATACACATAAAATTAAAATAAATAAATATTAAAAAAGAAAAACATCAAATGGAATAAAGAATTACTTTTACTATGTAGGAAAGTATTGAGAGGTCTGGAGAGATGGCTCACTGCTTAAGAGCACTTGTTGTTCCTCAGAAGTCCTCAACTACAGTCAAGACCATCTGCAACTCCAGTACCCGGGGGACCTGACACCCTCTTCAGACCTCAACTGGTACTGTACTCAGTACACATACACACATGGAAGCAAAACGTTCATATACATGAAGTAAAATGAATTTTAAGAATAAATTAAAGAAAATATTGAGAATCTGAGAAGTAAGCATTTCTTTTGAATGTGTATAAGTGTTTTGTGTAGATGGATTTCTCTTTGTCCCCCCCCACCAAGTTAGCTCCCAAGTAACACACAGAGACTTTGTATTATTTATAAAAAGCTCAGCTGATAGCTTAGGCTTGTTTCTAACTATAACATTATATAACTATATTAAGAGCTAACTAAGCTCTTATAACTTAAATTAACCCATATCCTTTCATCTGCATTCTACCATGTGGCTTTACTTCTATCCCATTTTGTGTGCCCAACACCTTCTGCATCTGGCTGGTGACTCCTTGTCTCCACCCTTCTTCCTAGTGTTTTCTCTGCCTTAAAAATCCTGCCTAGCTATTGACTGTTTAGCTTTTTTATTAAATCAATCACAGTGATATATCTTCACACAGTATACAAAAATATTATTCCACAACACTTTTGCATGTATGTCTGTGCACCATATGTGTGCCTGGTGTTTGTGGAGGTTGTAATGGTGTTAAATCCCCTGGAACTGGAGTTGAGGCAGTTGTGAGCTATTCTGTGGATGCTGGAAATTGAATTTGGGTCTCTGGGCCAGCAGCCAGAGCTCTTAACTATGGAGCTATCTCTCTAGTCCCTAAATATTTAATTATTTGATAGAAGATTTTATATTTCATTTGTATACTGGTGAGTGGTTAACAAAAATTAATTTCTAGAATGCTATTAGCATACTTTTAAAAGAAAACATTTGTATGTGAACCCTCAGGATCTAATTAGAGGATCATAACTGAATGAGTGCATTTCAAATGACCCTCTGCAGGACAGGATAAAATATTAGTTATAAGCAAGTCAGCCAGGCACTTTTAGAGGCAAACTCCTATGTTAATATACCTTCAAAGTATCCTTTCCTTTATTTTCAGCTAAAATTTTATGGCATTAGTTGAGCTTTCCCAGATGCCATCTGCCACTTTAACAGTCCAAACACGTGCTCCATGACATTGAGCTAAGCCTAACCCAAGATGTGTCTGCCACTTTTCTTGTTTTCTTTTTTCTTAAATTTTATATAAGAGGTTTTCTAGTCGTTTTACACATCAGCCACAGATTCCCTTGTCCCCCCTTCATCCACCCCACCAGCTTTCCCCCTCATTCCCACCTCCTCCAAGACAAGGTCCTCCTGGGGGAGTCAGCCCAGTCTGGTACATTCAGTTGAGGCAGGTCCTATCCCCTCCTCCCTGCACCAAGGCTGAGCAAAGTGTCTCAGCATAGGCCCTAGTTTCCAAAAAGCCAGCTGATGCACCAAGGACAGATCCCGGTCCCATTGCCTGGGGGCCTCCTAGACAGTTCAAACTAGTCAACTGTCTCTCTTATCCAGAGGGCCTAGTCCAGTTCCATGGGGGCTCCTCAGCTATTGGTTCACAGTTCATGTGTTTCCACTAGTTTGGTTATTTGTCCCCGTGCTTTTTCCAATCATGGTCTCGATAGCTCTTGCTCATATAATCCCTCCTCTTTCTTGTTGTTGGACTCCTGGAGCTCCACCTGGGGCTTCACAGTAGATCTCTGTATCTGCTTCCAGCAGTCACTGGATGAGAGTTCTATCATGACAGTTAGGGTGTTCGGCCATCTGATCACCAGAGTAGGTCAGCTCAGGCACTCTCTCGACCATTGCCAGTAGTCTATAGTGTAGATTCAATGCAATCCCCATCAAAATCCCAACACATTTATTCACAGGCCTGGAAAGAGCAATACTCAACTTCATATGGAAAAACAAAAGACCCAGGATAGCCAAAAGAATCCTGTACAATAAAACAATCTCTTGAGGCATCACGATCCCTGACTTCAAGCTATGCTATAGAGCTACAGTAATAAAAATAGCCTGGTACTGGCATAAAAAGTGACATGTGGACCAATGGAACTGAACTGAAGACCCTGACATTAATACACACACCTATAAACATATAATTTTTGACAAAGAAGCCAAAACTGTACAATGGAAAGAAGAAGGCATCTTCAACACATGGTGCTGGCATAACTGGATGTCAATATGTAGAAGACTGCAAATAGATCCTTTTCTTTCTTATGACCATAAGTTGAACATGCTAAGAAATATGTGTACTCCTACATTGTCTTCTTCTGTGAGCATGTGTAAGCTCCACATAAAATCCCAGTGCTTCTTTTGTTTAGGAAGGCCATTGCTTTGGAAATAATTCCATGCTCTCTTTACCTGTGATAATAAACCTCTGCTCTTTCAGGGGTTGCTCATACTTGTTTGGGCTTTGCACTCACCAAGATGTAAACGTACTGTACTGCATCTGGTCATATAAGAGTCAGAGTTAGGAAGAAGATTCAGTACCAGGAAGGGAGGTGTTAAAGTCAAAAACAGCATTTAACAATCCAGGAGCCCTATGGTGGTTTCTTGATGGTTGGTATACATCATGCATTTCTTGAAAAAGCAGTTTGCATGGCCCCCAAAGACTCAGTTGGCAAGTTTAAGGTAAGGGTAAGGGGAAGACTTGGAATGGTTTCTTTCTTTAATTTTATTTTTGAGATTATAACATAATTACAATATTTCTCCCTTCCTTCTCCTCCTGCCAAACCCTCCCATCCACTCCTCCCCACTCTTCTTCAAATACCTGGTCTCTTTTTTCACTAATTGTTATTGAATGCACATACATATATGCATATATGTAGTGGGTAGCCATCCCAGCATTGGCTTGGAAGTTCCAAGCCCCATTAAGGCTTCGGTAATGGTCACGCCCACAAGGCGGGGCTGAGGGAGGAAGCAGAAGACCCAGGATCGAGAGGAGAGGTCTCTCTTGGTTCTGGGACCCTGGATGCTGGAGATAGACCGAGCAGAGTTCTCCAGAGAACACCGCTGGACTGTGCCATACCTTTGCCAGACCCTACAACCTATCCCTTCATTTGTAAGTTACCCCACAAAATAAACCTCCCTTTTAACTACGTGGAGTGGCCTTAATAATTCCACCAATACCATATATATACATATATACGGACATGTGTATATATATATACATGTTCTTAAATACAACTTGTTCAGTCTGTATAATGTTACTTTTCTTTTTACAAGGCCTCATACAGTCCAGGCTGGTCTCAAACTTACTATGTAGCTGAGGATAGACTTGAACTCCTGATCCTCCAGCTTCACCTCCCAAGTTCTGGAACTACAATCATGTGTCACACCTGACTCAAAGTTTTTTTTTAATTATCTCATTGTTTTCTCTATGAATCTCAGGATGTCATAAACTCATGATCTTACTACCTCTGTCTCCAGAGTGCTGGGATGTGGACACGTACCACCACATATGGCTGGAGCTTACATTTTAAAAAATTGATTCATTTAATTTTATGTGTATGTGTGTGTGCCTGAGTGCATATATGTGCACCATACGTGTGCAAAAGCCTGCAGAGTGGACCTTGCATTTTAAAGAAACATGCTAGGACACTGAGAAGGAGCTGATCTTCAGATCAGCTCTTGAGAAATGTTGCACGCATAGAGATGTTGCCACTTTGCGTTTCCTGTACTCAGATATGGAAAACTGTCCAGAGAGAGAGCAGTGAGGGCACATGGCCAGAAAGCTTGTTTAGAAAGCAAACATGTATGTTTATTTGAGGTTTTGAGGGGTTCTTGAGGGAGAATAGGGGAGCCAGAGATGCTTAAGAACAGCACTTCTCAAACTGGAATCACCAGGGATCTTGGTCAATTCAGATTCTAATTCAAGGGGGTTCTTGGATCAGAGGGAATTCTCCCCCCCCCTCCGTGTGTGTGTGTGTGTGTGTGTGTGTGTGTGTGTGTGTTCATGTACACTCACCTCTACATGCACACGTACAGGCCAGAGGTTAACATTGTATAACATTGTACATGCTCATACATCATTCTCCTCTACTATAATTATGGTGATAACAATGATGATGATCATTGCTATTATTTGAGACAGGTCTCATTATGTAGCTCTGGCTGGCCTGGTGCCCAGGTTGCAGACCAGGCTGGCCTTGAACTCATAGAGATCCTCCTACCTCCTTCTCCCAAGGGCTGGGATTAAAGGTGTACACCGCTATGCCTGGCCCCACCTTATTTTATTTTAATTTGAGACAAAGTCTCTCACTGAGCCTGAAGTTCACTGCTTTGGCTAGCCTCTGGGATCCTCAGCGCTGGGGTTACAGACACACACCGTCACACCTACCCAAGACTTCTGTGTTTTTATATGTCCCTGAGTGACATGCCATTGCTGGACCAGGAGCACACTCTGAAGTCTTTAGTCCATAATGAAGAGATGGACCATGAAATGGGAAACCAAGACATGAAGGGCAGCCAAGGTTTGAAATAGACTTAACCCAAATGTGTCACAAATCTGAATCCTACAGGAGGTAAGAGCTGAGTTAGAACCCAGTACAACCCAGACCAGCTAGAAGTAAATCCCCAAGACCCTGGATCTTCCCCATGCTTACCACAGCTCTCTCCCCTTCCAGGATATGCTTTCGGCCTGTGAGAAAGAGCACAAGTCACAGGTTAGCTCCTATCCACCCATATCCGGGAAAACCAAGCAAAACAAAACAAAGTTTCTTAAAATAATTCCTTGTCCTCTCACAGATTCACTGCTCACTAACTAGAGAATGCAACTTTGTAACACAGGATAGCAGATTATCCTCCCAAAGAAGTTTCCAAAAATAATTGAGAGCCAGTGTGCCGGTTCTTGACTAATCCCAACACTCAGGAGGCTGATGCAGGAGGATCACCATACATTTGAGTCCATCCTGGACTACATAGTGTGTTCTGGGCTGGCCTGGGCTATAGAGTTAGACTCTGTCTCACTCATCTCCCCCATAAAATGCTGAATTCCTCTGTACTATGCTTCATTACTGCATCTCCAGCTCTGTCTCTTACAAGCACCAGTGCTCTCACACAGGCTTAGTCCCTTTTCTATTGCTGAGATAGACCATCACATCCAAGACAGCTTGCAGAAGGAAGTGTTTATTGGGGCCTTATGGTTTCAGAGGGTTTGGACCCATGGCCATTGTGATTAGGAAATATGGCAGCAGGCAGGCATGGCGAACGGAGCTGGAAACTCAGAACTGAGGGCTCACATCTCAAACCACAAATAGGAAGTAGAGAGCAAATTTGGGGTGTCTAGAGGCTACTAAACCTCAAAGCCTCCCCTAGTGACTCACTTGCTCCAACAAGGAAACACCTTAAACCTTCCCAAACAGCATCACCAACTGGGGATGAAGTATTCAAATGCCCAAGAACACGGGGATCATCCCATTCAAACTATTACACACACTTAGCACAGGCACACCCATCCACAGGGCAGCTCCTTTTCCAAGGCTTCTGCCTCAGTATTTTTGCCAAGCCTTCTTCTATTATTTTTCTAAGCATGCCTGAAACATAACAATAATGATTAACAGCAACAGTCTAGATTTACATAGTTCTTACAGCTCATTAGATTGCTCATTTTCTCAAAGAATTCTGACTGCATCTCTGGAAGATAAGAAATAGTAAGTCCTATTTATTTGGGCCCAGAATGATGGCGCATGCCTTCAATCCCAGCATTCCAGAGTCAGAGACTGGCAGATCCCTTTGAGTTTCTGTTCAAGGTTAGTCTGTCTAGATAGCTAGTTTAAGGACAGCCAAAGCTACAAAGTTAGACCCTGTCAAAAAAACAAAAACAAAACAACCCTCCCAAAACCCTAATAAATAAATTCTATTCATTAATTCTTCAGAAAAATTTTCATTATTCTTTTGTGTGTACCAGGCAAAACTGTGGGTACTGAAAGCTATGCAGGCAAATCCTTCCCCCAGCAATCTTTGACAATGGGCTGGGTGGTGATGGCACATGCCTTAAATCCCGGTATTCAGGAGGCAGAGACAGGCAGATCTCTGTGAATTTGAGGCCAGCCAGGTCTACAAAGAGAGACCCTGCCTTGAAAAGCCAAACCAAACCAAACAAACAAATAAACAAACAACCCCCCTAAAAAAAAAAAAAAAAAAAAAAAAAAACTTGACAAGGGATGGAGCTGGAGATGTGGCTCCATGATTTAGAGCACTGGCTGCCCTTCCTGACATCCTAAGTTCAATTCCCAGCACCTGAATGGCAGTTTACAACAGTCTAAGCCTGTAGCTTCATGCAATTCTTACACAATTTGGTGCTCTATACATACATGCAGACAAAACATCTATATACATAAAATACAAAAGTAAATCTTCAGAAAAGCTGTCAACGAGAAGACAAATGAAGCAAGGGGTGAGGATTCGGGGTCCTGAGGACAGCTGGAGGCAGAGAAAGCTGCAAAGGCCCAGGGCATGCGTGGCATGTCTGTCAAGGGAAGAGTGACCGACAGAGACGGTTGGCAGTGAGATCTGAGAAGAGAAGGAGACACAGCAAGCCACACAGGAGGGAGGGCTTTGAGGGCCGCTCTAGAAATTTGACTTTTTCCTTTAATTCAGATGTAACACCACCATCCATTTTAAAATAATTACTTAAAATAATGATTTAAAAATCCTATAAAATAGGATATTTATTGCCTTGAAAATGTACCATGGGGAAACGGACCATCAAGGGAGAACAGCGAGGACACTGTAAGTGAAGAGGCCTAACATGAGTGCAGCCATGAGAGGCTGCAGACTAACAGTACTGGGACTAGGCCTCACCCTTACAATAACCAGGAAGAGCCAAAAACTGTACCCTGAGGAGACCAATCAGAATTGAGATAGACAAGTACTAGATGCTCCAAGACATAAGGGATAGCTTACATCACTTGTAATAAGTTGCCAATTTCCTTGCAACAACGCCAGTACCAATTCTGTTTAACAAGACTTCTGTTACCTCACTCCTGCCCAATCAGGAGTTCAACCCCCATCTGAATCAAGAATTCTCCTACCCCCCAATCCTTTACTCATTGAAAACCCTGCCACAACTGAGCTCAACGCTCTCCCTGATCCAACTGCTGTGTCAGAGCTAGACAGAGAGCCCAAGCTCAGCTTGCAATAAAGGCTCTTTGCTTTTGCATTTGAACTCAGACTCCTGGTGATCTCTTGGAGGCTCAAGATGTGGGCATAACCTAAGGATGCAGCTATGACAGGATGAGGAACAGCCCACAGCAGATGTAGTCAGGCTGAGGAGAAGTGGTCAGGGTCTACATCTGTTTTGAAGTCTCAGCAGGGAGAAAAGGACATCTTGAAGGTGAGAAGATAAGAAGAGTCTGGGGACTCTGAAACAAAGACAGTCTTCATTGATTTCTTCAATAGATAAATAAGTTGAGGTCTAAGGCAGGAGGAAAGGGAAGGGGGAAATGATATAACTATATTATAATCTCAAAAAACAAATGAAATAATTTTTAAAAGCTAAAAATAATAATTACAGAAAAAAGCCTATGAATTTAGGGGGAGTGAGGGAGAATATGGGGGGGGGGTTGGAGGAAGGAGAGGGGGAACTATTGTAATTATATTTCTGTTAAAAATATTTTTTAAAGGATGTTAAGTAATTCCTGCAAAGTCAACTATCTGGTTGTCTGTTACAGATTTAGCCACAGAGTCTAAGTGGCAGCTCCCTTTGCACATGTCACCACAAAAACAGCCTGGGCTGGAGGCCTGCCCTTCCATTGAACTGACAGAATAAATAGACTTGTTTTCCAAGAATTTTTTTTTTTTGCTAATATAATAAACACAAGAATGACCTGTAATAAGGCTGGGAGTAGTCTTTGAATTTGGGAATTTCTAAGGTCTCCCACTCTTAGAAAATACAGTAGAGGTTAGGACTCAGGTTGGAGTGGCTGAAAGATATGCACATCTTTAATCCTAGCACTTGGGATGTAGAGGCAGGCAGATCTCTATGAGTTCCAGGCCAGCCTGGTCTACAGAGTGAATTCCAGGACAGCCAAGGCTACACAGAGAAACCCTGTCTCGAAAATAAAAAATAAATAGATAAATAAATAAATAGAGTAAATCTGGGCCAGGAAGATTTTAGTGGGTAGGGTGTTTCAGGCAATGCTTGATCTGATTCTGGCACTCAAGATCCACAAGTTGGAAGCAGAGAAGCAGCTTATGCAAGTTGTCATCTGACCTCAACATGATTGTCATGGCACGCATCCCTGCCCTCACACATATACTCAAAAACAAATAAACAAATAAATGTAATTTAAAAAACCTTGGGAGCTGTTCTGAAGTGTTTGATTCCATAAGAGAATTGAATTTTTTTAATCCCAGAAATAACTCCTCTTTCTTGAGTAGATACTCTGATCACATTTTATCTGAATAAGTAATTTAATTGAACAAAAAGAGGAAGGATGACAGGGACTCTCGCTTTGGCATTATTAATTTAAAGAAAAACACTGGGAACAACCTAAATGCTCGATAGTGTGGGCATGGTTGATGACTGTGTGTTAACACAGAGCATAATACCATGCACTCATTTGGAAAGCCAGAGTAAGTCTTTATTTATGGTGTGGAATGATGTTCATTAATGTGTTTCCATATGGAAGGATCAGATATGATTTTGCATTAGTCAAGCCATATGCATACATACACATAAATATAAATAAGGGATTTCTGGAAGCAAGTTCATACAACATTAATGCTTATCTGGCTAGAGAGAGTTATGCAACTTACTTCCTGCTTTTCTATATTAAGTGACTTAAAAATGAATCTACCTTAATTATATAATCAGAAAACCCAAATTTTCATCATAGGAAAAATATCTACTACTTAGGATTTTATAATTTTGCCTTTTTAATTCTACATTTTATTTTTTAATATTTACTTTCATGTATTTAAGTGTTTTGTCTATGTGTATGCAAATGTACCACTTTCATGCCTGATGCCCATGGAAGCCAGAAGAGGGTGGCAGGTCCCCTGGAACTGGAGTGACAGATGGTTGTGTGCCACCATATTGATGCTAAGGACCCGAACTTGGGTCCTCTAAGGGAAGTGTGTTCTCTTAACCACTGGGCCAGCCCTCCATGCCCTATGGTTTTGGTTTTTTTTTTAATTTAATTTTGTTTTGTTTTTCTACATGGAGTTTCATGTAGCCCAGGCTGATTTTGAAGTCTCCAAGTGACATCAGCTGACCTTCAACTCTTGACATTCCTGTTTTGAAGTGCTGGGATCACAAGTGTATACCATTATGCCAGGCTCTTTTTTCTTTTCTTTCTTTTTTCTTCAATGTTAGAAATCTAACATGGGTCCTTGAGTATGTCAGAAAAGCATTCTAACACTGACAAACAGCCCCAACCTTCAACTCTAACTTTAACTGTGTTACTAAATTGGTTTTTGCTGTTGTTTATTTATTGTCTGTAGAGGTGTGCGGTTATACGTGCTCAGGTATGTACCTTTGTGTTTTTCTTTTTCTTCCTTCCTTCCTTCCTTCCTTCCTTCCTTCCTTCCTTCCTTCCTTTCTTTCTTCCTCTCTCTCTCTCTCTCTCTCTCTTTTTTTTTTTCAGGGCTGAGGACCGAACCCAGGGCCTTTGCTTGCTAGGCAAGCATTCTACCACTGAGCTAAATCCCCAACCCCACCTTTGTGTTTTTGTGTATGCATGCCAGAGGGGGACTTGGAGTTTCTTCCTCAACTGCTCTCACTTTATCTTTTAAAAAAGGGTCATCACTGAATCTAGAGCTTAATGATTCAGCAAGACTAGCTCTGGGGAGCTGCCTGTCTCCCCCTTCTTGGTGCTAGGATAGCAGAACCCAGATTTTTCTGAGAGCTTTTGGTATATGCTCAAGAGTGGGGCTTGAACTCAGGTTCTCGTGCTTGTATAACAAGCATCTCACCAGTGGAGCCAGCTCCTTACTCTGGGACTGAAGGTGTGCACAACTGCCACTGGGCTCTGTTTCTCTTTCAGAATGGTTCAATCTCCTCTAGTCCAGGGTGAACTTGAACTCCTGGTCTTCCTGCTTCCTCCTCCCAAGAGCTATGATTAAAAGTGTGTGCCACCACAACCTGGCCTCTATGGTTAACTAGTGGCTAGCTCAGCCCTCTGATCTCCAGGCCAGCTTCATTTGTCAGAACACAAACAAAATACCATACAACACATAATGATCCTGAACTCCTGATCCTGTTGCCTCCAGTTACCAAGTGCTAGGGTTACAGGGTTGTACCATCTCACCTGGCCATTAAACTGCTTCTATCTAAAGTTAAACTTTAAAACTATCCATTAGATATTTTGCACCTTAGGAAAATTTTATTAAGCATCCATTTCATCAACTGAACATTGAAAAAGTTAAGGAGACTGTGGTGTCTATACTCCATTTCTTTCCACTAAGCTAGACACACTCTATTCCAGTTACTCAAATTTCTTTTCTTTTTCTCTGAACACTTTTCTTGGACCTTTGTACTGACAAAAATTAAGTGGTTACTTTTTAAAAATCACAAATAAGGTAACATGAAGTTCATTGACAATTTTTACTAAGGTATAAATAGCTTTGAAACAACCAAAGGGAAAAATACTATTCAGAGTCTCTTCCTTTCTTGTGTTCTCTCACATGTGCTATATGTGTATCTATCTATCTATCTATCTATCTATCTATCTATCTATCTATCTATACTCTGTCTGTCTGTCTGTCTGTCAAAAGAAAGGACTACATGGAAGGAAGAAAGGTCAAAAGCAAGGAGGTAAGAAGAAGAAGGGAATGGAAAAGAAAGAATTATCACATATTCTCTCCCTGTTGGGCAGGCACATGGGGACCAGTGGGAAGTGGGGTTAAGGAAAGGTGATAGGGAGAAAATGTGAACAAAGTACAATGATAATATACATTGAAATGTCATAAAGAAACTCATTAATGGGCGGGTGAGATAGCTCAGTGAGTATCAGCCACCAAACTGATAGTCTGAGTTCAATCCCTGTGACCCAGGGGTGGAAGGAAAGAACCAACTCCTGCAAGTTGTTCTCTGACCTCTACACACATGCAATGGCACACCCTGGCCAACCCCTACCCCAATAAATAAAACTTTTTAAAAAAGATTTATTTATTATATACACAGTGTAATGTCTGCGTGTATCTTTGCAGGCCAGAAGAGGGCACCAGATCCCATTACAGATGGCTGTGAGCCACCTTGTAGGTGCTGGGAATTGAACTCAGGACCTCTGGAAGAACAGCCAGTGTTCTTAACCTCTGAGCCATCTCTCCAGCCCCCCCCTTTTTAAAAATACATTTATTTATTTATTTATTTATTTATTTATTTATTCATTCATTCATTCATTCATTCATTCATTTAGTTAATTAGTTTTTTTCGAGACAGTGTTTCTCTGTGTAGTTTTGGTGTCTGTACTGGAGTTCGCTCTGTAGACCAGGCTGGCCTCAAACTCATAGAGATCCACCTGGCTCTGCCTCCCGAGTGCTGGGACTAAAGGCCAGTGCCTCCGATGCCTAGCAAATAAAACTTTTAAATGAAAAAGAGTCCATTATTTTATACTCCTACTTTAAGAAATAATTATCTAGGAGTGTTAATGCGTACCAGCACTTGAGAGAAGGCATCAAGAATCAGAAGTTCCAGGCCAGTCTAACACACACACACACACACACACACACACACACACACACACACACACTAAAGAAATAAATGTGCTGACATCTAGTGTTTCAACATGTTTATGTAGTGATTTCTTCCTTCTAAGATAATTATAAAATTATATGACATATGGGATACTTTCTTTAATTTCCAAAATACTAATATCATGGGCATTGTATCCACTGTATAATATTTTTCTCTTAGATAAATCGATCAGTCCTCTCAAACAGAGTGAACTGGTGGAACTCCAACTCCCAAAGTGTTGGATATTAGCCACATCTAGATGTTAAAGATGATAAGCAATCTATTTGTTGAAAATCAATTTCAAAGAGTTAGATGGCTATCGGTAACAAAAGCAGACACACTGTCATGTCTCTACAGTACTCAATAAAGTAAATCAAGGACTCAAAGGGGAAGGTTTGTTTGTTCATAAAGGAAGAGAGAAGGTGGGGAAAAGGGAGAATTAACAAATCATAAAGAAGATTTAAATTTACTGGAGTTTAATTTTTTATTGGCAGACTAGAAATAGGACATAGCCTCACAATGTTACAGGCGATGAAACAGATCTGTGAAGGAAATGTTTGGGAAGAGAATAATTCTTTTGTTTCCCTCAGTCCTTTCCTCCCCTTTTCTTATCCGGCATCTCATGTAGCCTTCGCTAACCCTGAACTTACTGTGTAGCCTAGGAACTTTGAACTCCAATGTAAGGGCTGAAGTTATGTTTTAAGTTTAACTTACTGTGCTTAAGAGATCTATAAAACAAAAATGCCTCTAACCTGTCAGCCCCTCTTGCCCAAGGACAGATAACTTCCTGGAAGGCTGAGAGATGTTGTTCATGTAAGATAACAAGCCAGGTGTTTTCACTTCTGTAATTAAGGTTGGCTGCTCCAACTGCACAGGATGTGCTTGATGACTCTTGGGCAGGAGGTGCATAGGTAGGGCAGTATGTCAGGATGCTTGCCCCTGATTGGATGAAGATGAGAAGTATGTAGTCTTGTGGGGTTTGGCCTTATAAGTACCAGACTAATATAATTTGCAGCCATTTTCTGGGAGTCCTAGATATGGACCTGGCCAGTGTTCATTGTCCTGGCCAGTATTTAATAAAGCTTGCTTCAAATTTGGCTCAAATATTGTGGTAGTGTAGTGGGTAGCGGAACTTCCAGGTCAAAGCTGGAATGGCTACCCACTACATGGTAGTAGTCTTCTCACCTGGTTGGGACTAACACTAATCCTCCTGCCTTTAGGTCCCAGGTGCTGTGTAATTTCTACATTTAATTAGCCACCAGGTTTCTATGATCATGAATACTCAGCAAGCTGAAAAATGTTAAAAGATCGTCTTCAAGTTCTCTTTCAGTTCTAATTTTTTTGTCTTGTTCTTATTTCAGTTCTCTTAAATATCATTCTAATTCATTATTCTATTAGTTGATTATTTTATTTCGTACCCATGTGTGTGAGGCATGTTTTGCCACAGAGTGCATAAGGAGTCCAGAAGACAACTTGCAGAAGTCAGTTCTCTTTCCACTATGGAGTCCCAGGGATCAAACTCAGGCCTGGTAGCAACGGCCTTTATCTAGTTAGCTGTCTCACTGCCCTTATCTCAATTCTTTTTTCTTTCTTTCTTTCCTTTTTTTTTTTTTTTTTTGAGACAGCGTCTCTCCGTGTTGCCCTGGAACTAACTTTGTTGAACTCACAGAAATCCACCTGCCTCCGCCTCCCAAGTGCTGGCATCAAAGAGTACCACCATCAACCAGCTCTCAATTTTTAATGTAAATTTCATTTCTCAATGGCTTTGCTATCAGTGAAAGACAAATCTAAAATGATAAAACTTATTTTTATTTTATTCTGTTCAGGGAACTATTTATGTTTTATTAAGAGACATGTGTATGCAACACTCATGTCTTTGTCTTCAGACTGACCTTGCTTCCTAACTTCCATTTCATAATCGTATTTCTAACTGCCCTCTAAATGTCTTTCCAAAAGTTCTATAGCTCAGATTATGGACATAGTTCTGTGGAAATCTTGCATGTATAAGGTACTGGGTTTGACTCCAGAATCACCAACAACCAAAAGAAAAGAAAAGAAAAACTTTTATAGACCACTGAAATCTCACCTCCCAGCAAAGAACTGGATGTTCTACTTGGGTCCCATACCTCCCCTTTCCTTTGTTCCTCGTAGTCTAAAAACGGTACCCCCAACAGTTCTCCAAATCCCCGCTGCCCTCCATTTATACTGCTCAGGTCTTAGTCCAGTGGTAATCATTTCTTGTCAAGACTAAACAGGAGCTTCTACATGTTCTTTCTGTTCCATTGGCTATCATTCTAAAGGGTATAGTTAATTACGTCATTTACCTGTTTCAAATGTATTAGGAGAGGTCAGTAGTTAAGAGCTGGCACTGTTCTTGCAGAGGACTAAAGTTGAATTCCCAGCATGAAAGTTGGGTGGCTCATAACAACCTATAACTCCAGCTCCAGGGTATCCAACACATCTGGTCTTCGTGTGCACTTACATGTACAACCCTGACCCGTATACAAGTAATTAAAAATAAAATACAATCTTAAATTTTTTTCTTAACCAGTTCCCTCATGACCTTCAGTATAAAAAAGCAGGTACAAACATGGTATGTAAGATCCTTTGTGAGCTGTTTCTTGGCTACATTTCTAACCTATCTGGACTTCATTTTTTTTAAAATCATATTTGTGTTTTAATTTTACATATCAGCCATGGGTTCCCCTGTTCTCCCCCCCCCTTTTTTTTTTAAGAATTTTTTGTTGTTGTTGTTTTCGAGACAGGGTTTCTCTGTGTTGCTTTGGAACTCGCTCTGTAGACCAGGCTGGCCTCAAACTCACAGAGATCCACCAGCCTCTGCTTCCCGAGTGCTGGGATTAAAGGCGTGTGCCAACACTGGACTTCATTCTTTAAACATACTGCATCCTAGTCATGCTGACCTGACTGCTGTTCTTCAATAAGTCATGTTCTCTTCATTTTTGGCCCTACAGTCAAGATATTACTTTAGTCTGAAATGACTTTTTTTTTTGCTTCATCTTAAATTTATCTTCAGGGCAGGTCATCTCTGGAGATCCAGTCATGTTTCCTCTTTCTAAAGACTTTCCTGACTTTTTCTTACAGATTTATTTAATTTTAATTTATGTGTATGTGTCTCTGTGTGCATATATATAAGTATATGAATGATGGTGCCTTCGAAAGCCACAAGAGGGCTCCAGTCCACTGGAGCTGGAGTTACAGGCGGATGTGAGCTACCCAATGTGGGTTCTGGTCCTCCGCAAAAGTAATAAATGCTCATAACTGTTAAGTCATTTCTCCAGACCATTTCCTGACTTATTTAGGCAGATTTTTATATAAACATGCACTTATGGAATCTATTACATAGTATTTTAATTATCTACTACTACATAACATAGTATCCCCAAATTTGGGGGCTTAACACAAACATAAGCAATTATCTCTCACTTTCTACAGACCATAAATTTGAATCTAAGAGATACTCAGCTGAGCAAGTGTGGTTAGAAACTCCTTGTAGGGTTCAGTCTGATGCCAGCCAGGACTTCAGTCACCGCCATTGATTTACTCACATTGCTGGTCCATTGGTGCTGAAAGCCTTCGCTCCTTTCCTGATGGGCCTTCCCCCAGAGCTGCTTGAGATTCCAACACACAAGTCTCAAGTCCTTTACAACCTAACCTTAAGAAACACCAAGTATAGCCTCTGCCACACTAAGCCAATTCCTGGTGAGAGAAGACGACACAAGGAATTGTATACCAGTGTGAGAACCAGTAGGAGCCATGTTGGACACTGGCTGTCACATGCAGAACAGCTCCCATTTTACATCATATCTTACTAGCTTACAATTGCAAAGTAAGACTATACTTTAAAATGGCAAATAATAATTGTATATCTTTATTAGATTCAGTATTAAAGATGCATTATAGAATGATTAAAACAAACTAATTAATAAATCTGCCATTTGACCTATTGATAATTATTCTGTAGTGTTAACATTTAAAAATTTGCCGCAGCAATTGGGAGGTAGTGGCACACACCTTTAATCCTAGCACTTGGGAGGCAGGGGCTACATAGAGAAACTAGTCTCAAAAAACCAAAACAAAGTCTGCCTTAGCAACTTCAAGACATACATTATTAATCTTGTTACTATGCTATACAATAGATCTCAGATCTTACTCTTTTTTATCTCAAACTTTGTACCCCTGACCAAGCCTCTGAAAGCCACATTCTCCTTCCTCCCTACTAGTACTTTGAATTTTACTATGCAATTGTACATATGACTAAGCTCATGCTTTACATGTGTGTGTCTGGCTTATTTCAGTTAGCTTAACATCCTCCAAGATCACCTGGGTCATTGCAAATGGCAGCATTTGAGTTTTTTTTTTTAAGGCTATTAATTCATTGGGTACATATACCACATTTTTGCTGTTTATCAGTTGATGGATATTCAGGTTAATTCTGTATCTTGGCTACTCTGAATAACACTTCAGTGAACATAGCAGAGCAAATGTCTGTTTAACTAGACGCTTTCAGTTTCTTGAGATGTGTTTCCCAATTGGGGTTTCTGGGTGATATGTTAGTTCTTCTTTTAGCATCTTGAGGAACATCCGTGTGGTTTTTACATAAGTAATACCAGTCTACATTCCTTAAACTAATGCACAAATGCTCTCTTTTCTTTCTTATTTTTAAAACTTCATTTATTTTAGAATTTTCATACAAGTACATATTATATGTTGAGCATAACTCCCCATACCTCTTCTCTTTCTTTATTATCTCTGTGACGCTATTTTTCTTTTTCAGTTTTTACCAGCACTTGTTACTTTTCATCTTGACTTTTTTTTCCAGGGCTGAGGATTAAACCTGGGGACTTGTTCCTGCCAAGCAAGAGGCTTTTCCACTGAACTCTTTTAAGTATTGTTAGCATCCATCTTCTTGTTTTGTTTTGTCTTTTGCTTTTGAGACAGGGTTTCACCACACAGTAAGGTAAGATCCTGAACTCAATGCACAGTCTAGGCTGGCCTCAAACTTGATGCAACTCTCCTGCCTCAGCTTCCTGCTGGGATTACAACTCGTAGCTAAGCTTTATTGTTTTGATCGTAGCCATTCTAGCAGGTAGTATTTCACTGTAGTCTCATTTTGCATTTCACTCATGATGGGACTGGTAAGTGTTTTCTCCAATACTTGTTGGCTGTTTGTGCTTTTTCTCATGAGAAATGCATATTCAACTTTGTTGCACATCTTTAATGCGGGTTTTTGTTTTATTATTGTAGAGCTGTTTAAGTTCCTTACAAAATGCAGACAGTAAATCTTACTTATTTTTGCTTAATGAGACAGAGTCTCAAACAACTCAAGCTGGTCTCAAACTTTCATATAACTGAGGATGACCTTGGACTCCTGATCCTTGTGCTTCCTCCTTCAAAGTGCTGGGATGACAAGTGTGAGCCGCTACACCCAGAAACAGTTACTTTTCATACTCCAAGTATGATGGCTTAAGTCTCATGGCCCATTTCCTACAAAGAATAACTTCTCCCTCCCCTTGCATTTCTGATAATACTCAAATATTGTGTTTCCAGAAACAGTTCCTCCTGGTTTTCTGCCCCAGCCTTCTGAATTGGCCCCAGTTCTTCTGCCTCTAACCCACCCTCTGACCTGTACTTAGGAGTGTCATCATTGCTTCTACAGCTGACTTTGGGAAGTGGTTGATACTCCTCCAAAGAAGTCAAACAAACACAAGAGCACTCCTGAGGTCAGGCAGTGGTTATCGGCAAGTCACCAGTCTTTTGCATGAAAGAAGTGGACATGGCAATTTACACTGCCATTACCAATGGCTGTTCTAAGAGGTTCACAGTTTTTATATATATACATACATATATATATATATATATATATGTGTATATATATATATTTTCTTCCCTTTTTACATATCAACCTGCTCCCCCACCTACCCCCATCCCACCCCCATCCCTCCTCACAGAGAGTAAAGCCTTCCTTGGGAGGTTCACAGTCTTAACTCACTCCAGAATGCTGCAAGCTGGTCCTCCAGAAATTCTACAACTGTCAGATGATACCCCTGTCCTGAGTTCTACGAAAGGCAAAGTCAGTCCAGTCAGTCCCTAGTCCCGTTCCTTTCAAAGTCGGGAAATGTCCATGGGTGGGACTTGCTCTCCATTTCCTGGAGCTCTGACCGAGAGTCATCCATTTCTCATTCATGGCTTTCCTCCAGCTCTGGCTGAGAGGCTGGATACTCAGCATTCATCTTCATCCCACTTCCATGACTCTTACCAAAAACATTCCTTTCAATTCTGCACAGATGTCTAGCAAGCCACAAACACAGAACAACTTGAATCCAAGGGAAGACATTTAAATGTAGACATAAATCAGCACAGGGGCTGGAGAGATGGCTCAGAGGTTAAGAACACTGACTGTTCTTCCAGGGGTCCTGAGTTCAATTCCCAGCACCCACATGGTGGCTCACAACCATCTGTGATGAGGTCTGGCGCCCTCTTCTGGCCTGCAGGAACACATGCAGACAGAATACTGTATACATAATAAATAAATAAATCTATTTAAAAAAAAAGAAAGAAAGAAATCAACAGAAGCAGAGCATGACTGAGGACCACTCTTATGACACATTTGCTTTACTTCAACTCTTTCAGGCCTTCACCGTGAATTAGATATAGCTAATTGTTTTATATTTATATAATTCAAGGGGCAACTTCAGGGTATTTCCTAGGACTAAAGTAGAATTAGAATTGAAATGGTAAATGATCCTTCACCTTTTGAGAGGTTAGTGTTTCTAACTGAGTTACTTACCAAGGTAAAAAAATAAAAAAAAATCCTGGCCTTGGCCAGCTAGCCTGTAATATCACTTGCTGTAATTATTTATTTGAAAGCATATCTCCTCATCACTAGAGGGCCTAGAGGTTAGACAGCAAAAACAGCCAGAAGAGACATAAAAAATAAATGGTGCCTAATGACAGAAATAATGTCAAGCAGATTGTCATGTGGGAGTAGTAGGCCCTGGTGAAATGAGAGATTTTGGAGTAAAGCAGATATGGGCTACACCCTTCATGGATAGATTATGCTTTTCCCAGAAAAGAAAAGTTATTCAATGAAAATTTAAGTGGTAGACATAGGATATCTTCCTATGACTTACTAGTCAAAGAGGTCCCAAGGGTCCCCTGAACAAAACATTATATTGTCATTGTTCTTGGTTGTTCCCATAATCAGATGGTCAGACCTTATTATTGAAGACAAGCATATTTGGTTGCAGAACATAGAGACATAAAGCTGGAACTGACTCAAATACCTCTTCCCTGCAGGCTAGCTTCTGGAAGGTGGTATGGAGGCCATTGGGGGAGAAACGTCATCAATTATGGTGAAACATCCTGAGTCTGACCTCCAGGCTCTTTAGTGAAGAAGAGACGTGCTTTCAAACAAGTAATTACAGCCGATGATATTACAGGCAAGTTGGCCAAAGTGACGTCTGAATGCTGTAATGCACCTTCCCAGCAAGATGTGCCCAGTGGCTACAATAGTAGCATGAAGGTTATGGGAATAAAAAAAAAAACAATTTAATTGAATTTGAGGCCTATTCTATAGGAAAGAATTCGTGCCTGGTAGGGTAAATCTGGTCAAGCCTGTGGCTGGGGAAGTCATAGGCCCTAAGGGGAGATCTACTACTCTTTTGCTAAATTGACTTCCTTGTTAATATTGATGCTTATCCCCACAGACTAGTGCTGTGCTCAACCTTGGTGGTGGTGGCTTCCTCTTATAGCAGTCATGACTCAACGCAGAGACTCATAACTGGTCAAAATGCTAAGAATGAGTGGCTCTTGAGTTCTTAGGCCTAAACGTGACTTTATATCAACCTCTCCGAAGTTCAGGGGACATTGTAGCAGAGGAGATAGAAAGACGTAAAAACCTGTCTTAGTTTCTTTTCTATTGCTTTGAAGAGACACCATGACTGAGGCAAGTTAGAACACAAAGAGTTTATTGGGGGCTTACAGTTTTAGAGGATGAATCCATGACCACCATAGTGGGAAATATGGCAGCAGGCAGGCAGACATGGCACTGGAGCAATAGCTTAGAGCTTACATTTGATCCACAAGTGTGAGGCAGGGAGAGCCAATCAGGAATGGCCTCAAAGCCCACCTCCAGTGGCAGTCCTCCTTCAACAAAGCCACACCCCTAATATTTCCAAAACAGAAGGAAACACACAAAAATGGCTTATAACACTATATTAAAACAAATGGGGCTGGAGAGATGGCTCAGAGGTTAAGAGCCACCTACTGCTCTTCCAGAGGTCCTGAGTTCAATTCCCAGTAACCACATGATGGCTCACAACCATCTGTAATGAGATCTGGTGCCCTCTTCTGTATACATAATAAATACATAAATCTTAAAAAAACAAAAACAAACAAACAAAAAACCAAATGAGTAGGGTTGGAGAGATGGCTCAGCAGTCCATCAAAACTGCTGCTCTTCCAAAGGAACCAAGTTTGTTGTCCATCACCCATATAGAGTGGTTCACAACTACAGCTCCAGGGGATCTGACACCATTTTCTGGTGCCTGTGGGCAGCCGTTCATAAGTGGTATACATACATACATACATACATACATACATACATACATACATACATACATACATACATACATACATACATGCATACACATACATACATGCAATCTGTACTTTAAAAACATGAAAATATTATGTAGAAGTGTATCACAAAGCACTGCAATCCAATCCAGTTAAGCTCAATTCAGTCAAACTATCACTAAACCGCTGCCACATGCCTGTGGGGCTAGTGGCAATACAAAGGGGAGAAACCATGGAACCAGTCCGAAAACATTCACAGGTGGACAGGACAATTTCTCTGGCTAAAGTGATTAGTCTGCACCTGAGCCTGCATGAGAAGAATGGACTCCCAAAGGACTGCTCCTAAAGGAATAATATTAGTAATACTCCTATATTACTACTGCGACAAACACAAAAGGTGTCAGAGAAAAGCAGTCCTCCCACCACACACGTGTCCTCCATCTATCCCTGCACTTACTGTCCCCCCACAGAAATGACCACTGTTACCAGTTTCCTGTTTATCTGCCCAGAAAGATTCTTTTTCTACCTATACATCATGTATGGAGCTGGCAGAAACTGATTATTTGCTTTTTCCCATTCATGCAATCTTAAAAATACAGTAGCATTATTCTTTGTAAGATCTTGCATATTGTTCTTAAAATATATATTGGAGATTTCTGTATCTATATAGAACAACTTTGGTTAGTTTTTTTTTTTCCTTTTTTAAAAGATTTATTTATTTATTATGTATACCGCATGTATGCCTGCAGGCCAGAAGAGGGTACCAGATCTCACTACAGATGGTTGTGAGCCACCATGTGGTTGCTGGGAATTGAACTCAGGATCTCTGGAAGAGCAGTCAGTGCTCTTAACCTCTGAGCCATCTCTCCAGCCCGACTTTGGTTAGTTTTATTAATTCAATGTATCATTGCATTTACATATTTAAAGATTTACTTTGTTTTTTAATATGTGTGTATGACACATGTATGAAGGTACCTGTGGAGGCCAGAATAAGGTGTTGGATTTCCAGGGTCTAGAGTTATAGGTGGTTGTAAGCCACCCAACATGGGTGATGGGAACCAAACTCAAGTCCTCTGGAAGAGCAGCAAACAGTCTTAACCACTGAACCATCTCTCCAGTCCCCATTTATTTGTTTGTTTGTTTGTTTGTTTATTTTCTTGTTTTTGAGACAGGCTTTTACTATGTATGTAGTCCAGGCTCTCCTCAAAGTCATAATCATCCTTTTGCTTCAGAGTGCTGGGATTACTGCTGCATATTATTACATCTGGCTTCATTTAGCTTTTTCTTTAAATGATTTAATCTCCACTCTTATGGGTTTGCTCCATTTGTCCTTATCATTCGTTCTGGCCAGTTTTTATGTCACCTTGTCACAAGCTAGAGTCATCTGAGAGTAGGAAACCTCAACTGAGAAAATGCCTCCACAAGACCAGGCTACAGGCAGGCAAGCCTGTAGGGCATTTTCTTAATTTAGTGATTGATTGGGGAGGGCCCTGTCCATTGTGGCTGAGGTCACAGTAAACCCTAGTGGTCCTGGGTTCTATAAGAAAGCAAACTGAGCAAGCCAAGAGAAGTAAGGCAGCAAGCAGCCTCTGATTTCCTTCAATGATGAGCAATAATATAGAAGTGGAAGCCAAAGGAACCCTTTCCTCCCTAACTAAAATAAAAGCTGGCACCAGGTTCATGGAGTATTGCTGTGACAGGATCTGGTCATGTTGTTTGGGGGAGGATTGTGGAAGGACTTTGGAACTTTGGGCCAGAAAAGCCATTGAGTTTTCAAAGCTTGGTAAGCAGTTGTGAGAACTTGGAAGATTAGAGGATAATGCTGAGAACGATGCAGATGATGGGGTCCTGGTTTGTGAAACTTTAGAGGAGGCCAAGAATATCAGAGCCATTGATACTTTGAATAATAATCTGTGGTTCTGGTCAGCTGGGGTTGAAGAACCAGCTGTGATGAAGGAGAGCACAAATGAAGGCAAACCTTTGTTTCCCTGGAACAATTGATGCTGACTAGCTCTTGGAGGTGAAATCTTCTGGGAAGCGTTTCCTGAGGGTCAACACACAGAAGCTGTGTTCAGAGGTGACTGAGGTTGTACCTTTATGCTGGCAGCCAAGCTTGGTCATGTGTAAAAGTCTCCCAGGTGTTACTGGTTTTTTGGAGACATGAAGGGGTCAGGAGAGCAGCTGAGGCTTGGCACTGTGTGAGGCCCGAAGAGGTATTGGTGAAGGTGCAGGCTCAGTAGCAGTTGAAGTCCCAGCACTGAAGGGGCCATGTAAAGAGTTGAGGTTTGGTTCCATGTAGAGGACCCAGGAATTTGCATTATTGGTGAAAGTGTAACCCAGTTGCAGCAGGAGACCTGAACACTTTGGAGATACCAGTGCCCTGGGATGACCACCAAGGACAGCAGGAGCTGTGGGGAGGAATGGGCCTGAGTCTACAAGACAAGCTGTCTGTACTGTGGCAAGCCTGTTTGAGGACCCCCTCCCCCCAGGACCATGAGTGAGTCCCAGACTTGGACATTGAGTTATACTGTTGGAGTTGGTTTTTTCGCTCAGGTTGTGACTGTGCCCTGGTTCTTCCTTTTTGCAATAAAAAAAGTACTTTAAAAACATTTTCCCCCTGGAATCCACAGTTGAGAGACTTTGAACTTTTAAAGAGATTTTGGAGTTTTACAGAGACTTTGAATTTTCAAAGGGACTGGATATTTTAAAGAGACTGATTTTTATTAAGTGTTTGAACTTGTAAACACTATGGGATTTTTAAGTTTGTAGTATGTTTTAGACTGTGATATTTATTAATATGAGATTTGGGGGATGAACAAAAAAGCAAAGGTTATTGTTAAAGAGTGTTATCTTGGTGTGTCAAGTGGACACGTCATCCATTGTCCCTTTCCGCCAAGTTGCTTTGGTCATGGTGTTTCAGCACAGCAAGAGTAACCCTACCTACAACACCATCTATGCAATATAGATGCTCTGTGGATGGTTGGACCCCAAACTTTGCTAATACCGATGGTGTAATTGTCGTCCTTCTATGGATTAGAATATTTCTTGTAATAAGAAAAAAAGTAACTGTGATGTTAGTAATATTTTGCTTCAAATCCAGGTAGTAAGAACTCGAGAGAGAGAATTGTTGACTTATAAGGGAATGTTAAAGGCTACAAACCAAACTGGGCGTTGTGGCATATGCCGGCAATCACAGTGCTCAGGAGAGAGACTGGAGCTGGAGGCTAGTGACTGAGGCCAGCCTGGGGCAATACAGTGAGATTCTGTCTCAATAACAACAAAAAAAGTACAAAGCGTTAACTTACGCACTATGCCTGAAATACATTCCTCCAAACAACTGTTAAAAAAAAAAGCCCAAGTCTCTCCCCACCCATGCCATCAGACTGCTCTAGAAGGCTGTGTAGGAAGGCCTATTGGTGTCCTGTGAGTCTACAGAGGAGCTTTGTTACAGCCATGGCAATATTGCCATCCAGACCTTGCCTTGGCACTAAGAACATCCCCTTAGAGAGCCGGGACCTAAAAATACAGACATACAAATGTTCATTTGTCATACAATAATTTACCAAAAGACCTTTGGTCATGCAAGTGACATTTCCTTTTGCCCTGCCCAGTGACTTTTATTTAGCTTTATTTTGAAATAATTAAAAACTTAGAAAACTTGCAAGAATAGCACAAAGAGCTTCAATTTCTCCTTTATTCCAAATCCACTATTTAAAATGTTTTTATTATATTTATTTATTTATTTTGGAGGGACTATGCATGTGGAGGTCAGAGGACAATTTTTAGGACTTGGTTCTCTCCTCTCTTGTGTGGGTCTGGGGGACTCAAACTCAGGTGGGGAGGCTTAGCCTCTAGTGCCTTAGCCCACTGAGCAACCTCATCAGTCCCCAAATTCACTAGTTTCACAACACTTTGCAACAGTTTTTCTCTCCCATGTATATAAAATGTATGTATATATACATACATTTCCCTTCTGAGTTTTTTGAGACTAGGTTGCATATATTCTCCCTTTTTTAACCTCTTAATACTCCAGTGCATATTTCCTTAAAAAAGAGATATCCTTTAGTTTATTGGGTAGAGACTAACCTAGTCACTCTATCTACTTAAACCTTTTAAAGAATTCTTTTATTAATTTATTTTTTTTACTTAGTTTTATTCCTGTTTATCCATTTCCTTTTTTTGGAGTGGATTCCAGGTGTATTGTATCTCATTACTGAGTGTCATAAGACAAATGTCCCTGAATGCACACTCAGTAGGCAGGCTAATAAGTAGACACCTAATGATTTCTGACTGCCCAGCTACCCTTTCCTCTGCTTTTGGCCTCAGCTTTAGGGAGCCAGACCTTTTCCACTGGATACAGTTATTGGGGATCTCCTTCAAAGTGTGATGTCCATGAAATGAGCAAGAGGTTCAGTGTAGTTTAGTTAGCTTCTCTATGCCATTTCTGTCTCAAAGAAAGGCAAAGATTAGGAAACAATAAGCTGATTGACTCCTCCTAAAGGTGGTGTCCTGGTGAAGTTGCTCACTGTCTCTTATTACTCATCAACAGCTCCTTCCTGAGACTTACTTTAAGAAAGTACTTAGTGTGTATGAGTGTTTTGTCTGCATGTATGTCTGTGCACCATGTGGAGGCCTGGTGCCTGAGGAGGTCAGAATATGGCATCAGATCCCCTGGAACTAGAATTACAGATTGTGATTACAATTACAGTTGTGAGCCATTCGGATGCTGGAAGTCTAGCCCAGATCCTCTGGAAGAGAAGCTACAGCTTTTAATTGCTAAGTTACCTCTCCAGTCCTCTGAGACTTAATTTTTCAGCACCCTCTTTCTCTGAACTATTATGCATTCTGATCATATCCAAAGGTTTAGGTTGGTCAGAGTCTCTCCTCTCCTCCTCCTCCTTCTTGTCTCTCTTCTCTTCCTCTCCCACTCTGTCTCCTCTTTCTCTCTTCCTCCCTCCCTCCCTCCCTTCCCTCGCCTCTGTGGTAGATGTATGTGGGCATGGGTGAGCATATCTCTGTGGAGGGGGGGCGTGTCTCCCTCACTCTACTTCATATATATGTTTTAAGCAAGGATCTCATGTGGTCCAGCCTAGCCTCACTAAGTAACCAGGAATGATGCTCAACTTCTGATCCTCCTGCATCCACTTCCTGACTGCTAGGATTATAGGCACTCACCACCATGATCAGTTTATGTGATACTGGAGATCTAACCCAGGGCTTTGTGAATGCTAAGCAAGCATTCTTCCAACTGAGACACATCCATATTTTTTGAGGCAGAGTCTCTCTGTGAGCCTGGAGCTGATCGTTTTTGGCTACCCAGACTGGCCAGGAAGCCTCCGCTCCCACTTCCAGCACCGGAATTACAGGCTTCTGCTGCCACATTCTACACCTGGTTTTTACGTGGGTGCTTGGGATCAGAACACAGGTCCTCATGTTTGTGTAGCAAGTATTGTAACCAGAGAGCCTCCTCCTGCCCAGCCCCCAGAGTTAATTCTTTTTTTCTTTTGCTTGTAAACACAAGGCCCTAATCAGTAAAAAGTTCCCCACTGCTCAAGGGAGCAGTGCCTTTCCACCAAAGCTCTGCTGTTTAGTCTGACACCCTTTTTTACCCTCCCAGAAGTCTCCATTCTGGAAAAGCAGAGCAGCAGCCTGTCTGTTGTAGCGCTTTGGAAGGTCTCCAGCAGAGGGGCACGGTCTTAGTCAGAAGTAATTTGAACTCCTTTGCTCCAAACTTGCTCCTCCTGAGTGTTCATAGTCACAGAATGCAATCTGTCTTGAGCACAGTGGCTCATCATGGACCTGTCTGCCTGACTGATTTTAGGGTTTGCTGCTAGCAGGAAGTAATGACAGTGCTCTTTGTTATTCTTGACAAGCTGTTCCTATTACCTGAGTTAACTATTAGCAGGAGCTCACACATAGACAAGAACAGACTGATATCTTCAGAATGACATTCAGATAGTGCAATCCTATATCATGGGGAAAATCTCATCAAAGCATAATCATAGCAAAAGGGTCCCTAAGCTCTTTGAAAGCTCCATCCACTCATGCATGTCACTTGCTCCCTTGCTCTCCCTGCTCGTTCAGTTGTACAGCAGTTGACTTTCTCAGCCACGCATGAAACAAACACTGACTTACCTTTGCATAAACAAAAACTCTAATCACTCAACAAATATCAAGGGCCTGAGGTGTGGCTCATGGAAGGACACTTACCTAGGATGTTCAGATCCAAATCCCTGGGTTTGATCCCCAGCACTCCAACTGAATGAAAATAAATGATAAATAAGTAAATCAATGGGCAAATACTTACCTGTCTACTATGGGTCAAGAAGTGTGCTAGGTGCTGGCGAAACAGCAGGAGGCAGAGATAGAGCCTTTACAATGTTTATAGTGCAGAGGTGACCCAGACCTGAATCAAGAAGTTATAGCCAGATCAACAAGTTGTTACTAGTGCTAGTAACTGTAAAGACAAGTTCAAAGATCTTTAAGGGAGGTTAAGAGTAAACAATTTTCTCCTAAACAAGTATGCTCCATAATTCTAAGTTTTCTTTCTTAAAAGGCTGGTAGACCATTCTCCTATCCCATTAATCTGTAGACAGCCTGTGAACTCACCAGCCCACTTCTCCCGCAACATCCCAACGAAGATCTAGTTCTTCTTCCAGAGAAAAACAAAGTTTTTTTTTTTTTTTTCTCGTTACATCAATTAGTATTTTCAAAGCCAAGTAGAAAATGAAAATCACCTAGAAAGGATATTCCAAAGAATAGAAGACTAGTGTTTCAAAGATGAAACAAAAAAGAAATCATGTTTGCTTTCCATTGCTACCATAAAATAAAAGCTTTACTGGGCGAATAACACAGACTCACTGTCTTACAGTCGCACAGATCAGAAATCTGATGTGGCCTTCCTAGGCTGTAACTGAGGTGTTGACAGGCCTGAGTCCCTCTCTGGAGGCTGGAGGGAGGACCCCTTCCTTCCTTCCTTCCTTCCTTCCTTCCTTCCTTCCTTCCTTCCTTCCTTCCTTCCCTCCCTCCCTCCCTCCCTCCTTCCTTCCTTCCTTCCTTCCTTTTTTTTTTGTTTTGTTTTGTTTTTGTTTTTGTTTTTTGAGACAGGGTTCCCTGTGTAGCTTTGCGCCTTTCCTGGAACTCACATGGTAGACCAGGCTGGCCTCGAACTCACAGAAATCCTCCTGGCTCTGCCTCCTGAGTGCTGGGATTAAAGGCGTGTGCCACCACCACCTGGCTGGGAGGACCACTTTCTGAGGCTGGAGGGAGGATCATTTCCCTTGCCTGTCTCTGGCTTCCAGAGGATGCTTTCATTCCATGGTTCTTGGCCTCTCTTCTTCCACCTTCAAAGTCAGCGACTAGAGAGAGGCTGAGTCCTCTGTCACACCTCTCTGACTCACTCCGCCTCCTTCTTCCACTTTACGGACTTGCGTGATTAAAAGTAGGTCTATTCAGATAATCCAAAATAATCTGCTCAGCTCAACTTCTGCACCTTTAATCTCTTCTTCCATAGACTGTAACATGTTTGTAGAGCCCAGGGGTTGTATGTGGACATCTTTGAGGAGTCATTATCCTGGCTGGTACAGGAGAAAAGGAAAATACTCTGGGTGAGGATGAACAAGAAGAGACACGTTGAACTGTATGAACAAAGCAAAAGGTACAAGATAATCATTTTTTTTTCTGTATAGCATAAAATTGCTTAAAGTGGTTAGTTTCAGGCAGTGGAATCATAAGTACTTCCTCCTTTTTTATTTTTAACTGATCATCATCATCATCTTCATGATTTTTTTTTTCAGACAAGATTTCACTATGAAGCTATGGCTGTTTTGGAACTCACTATGTAGACCAGACTCTCTTGGAACTCACACAGAGATCTGCCTGCCTCTGCCTCCCAAGTGCTGGGGTTGAAGGCGTGCACCACTATGCCAAGCTCATCCTTTATATTTTTTTCTTCCTTTGTTTTTCCAAGTTTTCTACATTTACAACAACATACTTTGGGACTGGTGATGTAGCTCAGTGATAGAGCACTTGCCTAGTATGCACAAGGCTCTGGGTTCAAGTACTAGCAACATTCTCATTTTTTCTTTCTCATACATACAGAATAAAGCAAAATGATAGAACACTTTTAAAAATCATGCCGTGGTTACGTAGGAGACTATTCTTACTAGGAAATTATTGTTCTGGGTGAGATGTTATAATGTGCACAATTTATCATCAAAAGTTTGCTCGCACAGAAATATACTTGTACTTAATGCCGCTGAACTTAAATGGTTAAAATGGTACATTGTATAGTGTACACAATTTACTACAGTAAAAAAAAAAAATCTTTAAAAAATAAAAAAAAAAAGGATTGGGAACATGCACATAGTAGTAACTTTGAATCAGGGGAGTTGCCTATGTCCATTTTAATTGTATTGCAATATATATTTGATGTTTTATACAATAAAAAGATTGTAGCATATTTTGAAATGCTAAACTTTAGTAAATAGAGACTCTGGATTGATTCAACATTACTCTTATTCACATTTTCTTTTTTAAAACTATTACTATCGTGTATGTGCATGCATGATTTGTGTGTGTGTGTATGTGTGTGTGTGTATGTGTGTGTGTGTGTGTGTTGCGTGTGCACGTGCCATGGAATGCATACAACATTTAAAGAACAACTTTGTGGAGTTGTTTTTCCCCCTCTACCTTTCTGTGGGCTCCAGGGATTGAATTTAGGCTGTCAAGCTTGTGTGGCAAACACATTTACCAGCTGTATTAATTAGGGTTTTATTGCTGTGAATAGACACCATGACCACAGCAACTTTTTTTTTTTTTTTTTTGAGAAAGGGTTTCTCTATGTAACAGCCCTGGCTGTCCTGAAATGCTTTTTGTGGCCCAAGTTCAGGCTGGCCTCAAACTCACAGAAATCTGTCCAGGGCCCGAATGAAAGGCATGTACCACCATGCCTTGGCATCATGGGTGCTCTTATAAAGGAAAACACTTAATCAGGGCTGGCTTACAGTTCAGAGGCTCAGTCTATTATCATCATGGTGGGAAGCATGTCAGAATTTAAGCAGACATGGTGCTGGAGAGGTAGCTCAGAATTCTACATCTGGAAGATGTAGGTATAAGGAGGAAAGGATGGCATTGGGCTTGAGTTTCTGAAACTTCAAAGCCTGCCCCTAGTGACAAACTTCCTCTAACAAGGCCACACCTACTCCAACAAAGATGTGTCTCCTAATAGTGCCACACCAGCTGAGCTATTATTTTATTTTACTTTATTTTATTGTATTTTTTGGTTTTACCAGACAGGATTTCTCTGTATAACAACCCTGACTGTCCTGGAACTTGCTTTGAAGACCAAGCTGGCCTTGAACTCACAAAGATCTACCTGCCTCTGCCTCCCAAGTGCTGGGACTAAAGGCGTGCGCCACCACCGCCCGGCTTCCATCCCCCGTTTTCAAGAATAACTTCTGCTAGTTGTGATGGTATCCAATATCCAACCCATAGTCCCAGAACTCAAGAACAGTCAGAAGAGGGAATGGAGAGCCTGAGACCAGCCTGGGCTATATAGTAAGACCCTGTCTCAAAAACCAAAACAGAAAACCACTATCTTCCCCCACAGTATTTCAAAAGATTGTCAACATGCTAGACAGACACAGCAATGGAGGCTGGGAGTTTGAAGCAGTATGTTTAAAGCAGGATCACCTATATGATTTGAGGACCACATACAAATGAAGAGAGCTCTTGTTTAAAAAATAAGAAAAAATGTCAAAACAGTGAGTCCTTCCATGCATCTGAGCTCTACACACAGGCTATGCACATGTGAAACCATTTCTAGCCAAAGCTCATGAAGACTCCATAGATGGTCTCCCCACGCCCTATCAAGCCTTCAATGCTAAGTGTGCTGGGTGGTGGGGGTGTGGGGTTGTGTGTGTGGGGTGATGACTGAGGAAGAGAGGTACTCTAGAGTTACAGACCTCTTCACTCCATACCAGCCTATCATTTTAGGGATCCTTAAGGTACAGTACCACTGAGAAATCTGTCAGTTCTTCAAAATACCCACTCAGTGAGATGCTGATGGTATCTGTGTCAGTGCAGTGCAATAGCAACAATGTCTATATCTAAAAAAAAAAAAGTCTAATGGAGCTTAATAATGAATCACAAATAATTACAAACAATTAAACTGATTTTCAGAATGCCATAGTCTTCTAAAATAAATATCACTCTTTAAAACATCCTTCAAAAATCACTAGTTATGACCACATATAAACAGGGCCTCTGATATTTTACTTGGTACCTAAGGTATTTAGAAACAAACTAGATACATTAGTAAAATTCAGAAAGAAAATGCCTCACGTGGCTCTCTGACCCCGCCCTTTTTATTCTTAATCATTTGCTGCGTACCAAGTAACATTCTTCAGTTGGTTATAAAAGACAAGAAGACACTGAATAATCAGGATGAGACTTACATAAGAGAGACAAAACAAATGGGATTTCATCCCTTCTCTTCTCCCCAGTACAGGGCTTTTGTTAGCAATAGTTGTCACTTTGGGGACTAAGGGTCTTACTGTTCAGTTGATTGATGTGGAATTTAAAAAGGGCATGCCTCAGACGGCTGAGAACAAGTATGTGGAAAGAGAGCTGACAAACAGCTAATAGTACCAGACTTGGCGTTTGTGATAGTTCTAGAGGACTTGAATGACCAAAAGGCACACATTCATATCAATCAAGAAAAATTACTACATATTTATTTCATTTTTAAGAACGAAAACCCTCTAGCCCGTATTCTGGGTTTGTTTAGTGATTTAGGATGCCATCGGAAAAATCTTAGTATTTGAGCTAGAGGATCAGTTTCCCTACCTATAAGATAGAGTTAATGCTGCAGTACAGAGATGTTATGATACAGTCATCACATAGTTAATGCAGTTTCCTTTTCTGGGTCTCAGAGTCCTTGCCTATAAAATGAAGAAGATGGATTAATTGCAATTCTTTCTAGAGTTGAACTTTTGATTCTCTCTTTTCACATTACAGGAATATTGTGTTGAATGAAAAATAAATGTCTTTACTTGTCTTTGGGTGATTTTTTCCCCCCCCAAAGAACCAGGAAACTAAAACAGATGAGCAGTCCTTCTGGAATGTGGTGGCAACTCCACCCTTGACACCTGGGAAATGATGTGTGTTTCCACTGAAGAGGAGAGCCTTAGTGGGCAAAGAATCAACTTTTTTTTTTCTCTTTTAAATACAGGGTTTTGTGTAGCCCAAGCCAGCTTTGAGTTCTTCCTGTAGTCTATCCTGGCTCTGAATTCCTGATCCTCCTGTTTCTACCTCTCCAGGGCTAAGGTTACAAGTGTGCCCTACTGTGACTGGCTCGGCTTCAATTGTAATAAGCCAGCATGTGCCTTTAAAAATACTAATGCTCACCCTTCTGATATTTGAGTATGCCTGGCTTCTTACTTGGCAGCTAAGTCTGACCTGTGGCCCACAGGCTGAAGTCAGGGTAGCTATGAGTGTGGAGCAACACAAAATTGTAAACTTACTTAAAATATTAGATATTTTTGTTATTTTTAAAAATGCAATTGTGAGTCCTTGAACATGACCTTTGGGGGCTGAAGAGATGGCTCAACAGTGAAGAACACTCGCTGCTCTTGCAGAGGTCCCAGATTCAGATCTGATCACCCACATGGGATGCTTTATGACTGTCTATAACTCCAGCTCCACGGGATCAGAAGCCCTCCTTTGTCTTTCAGATTCCAGGAATACAAGTAGTGCACATACATATCTACAGACAAACATTCATATACACAAACTAAAACTAAATAAATCTTTAAAAATACCTGCTTAATAGTAATAAAAAAAGAAAGTGAACTTTGTAGATGACGATATCCTATTGCGATATCAGACATTTGGCAATGTCTGCTTGGGCAGTATTTTCAAACCAGCAATCTGCTTAAGCAGTTATATAAAGCATTCCATAATTTATTATATCCAAAATAATTAGTTGAAAGCCAATTAGGACATTATCAGTTTTGAAAGGTTGTATGTTAAGTGAATTTATAGAATCATCCCTGATACATCTAACATGAAAACATTTCCCATTTGAATGATACTATGATAATAATTGTACAATTTTATCTTTACTTTTCCAAGATTGAAAAGTAGCCTAGATCACAACAGTTTATAAGAAGGTAAACATTTTTTAAAAAGGAAAAGAGAGCTACACTATCAGGAAATATTGCCATTCCAGTTTCTTAAAACATTGCGACAGGCTTTGGTGGCACAGGCCTTTACTCCCAGCACTCAGGAGGCAGAGGCAGGCAAATCTCTGAGTTCGAGGCCAGCCTGGTCTACAGAGTGAGTTCCCGGACAGCCAGGGCTACACAGAGAAACCATGTCTCAAAAAACAAGTCAAAACAAACAAACAAAACCCATGGCATATTTTTTAATTCAATTAAAAATTTGCATGGATACAGAATCATAGAAAGGAACACCCCACATGACCTACAATTCAAAATATTTCATGTATGAGAGTTCTTAATTTAAGCCTTTCTGTGCCTGCCAAATAACAGTGGGTGAAGAACGCCTTCAATGCATTTGGCATTTCCAGAGCCCCATGTAGTAGGGTAGGATTCTTTACTCTGGCAGATTATAGCAGTTCCAAGCTTTTTCTTGCTAGAAAGCTCATTCTGTTTGTTTAACATTAATTTGGGAGATGGGACAGTAGAACTGAACATAGTCATTTCTTTTTATGCTTACATTTACAGCTAAGATTCTCTCTATATAAACTAGAGGTAAAACATCTTGCTCTTTACTATATATAAGTGGGAGGCTGGGAAAATTCTATTGGTAACAATAATAAAACAACATTTTTTCAGAGAACCTACTGTTTTCCAGTCTTCATGGTTGGTGTTTTTTCTTGAACTATCTTACTAAATACAAACACGATTCTGGAAAATATTACATACGTTTTTCCAAATGAGGACACAGACTTGGCAAGGCTGAGTAATTCACTATGTGTTACGAAATGGTAATAGACATCATGTTTGAGTCTATAATGTTTTTTTTTTAATTATTCTACTTTGACCTTCTAGAAGGAAAATGAAAATGTTCTGAAGTCCACTATTGAGGAATAATTTTATTGTACACTGTGAAGATGTGTCACTCAGATTGGTTTAATAAAAAGCTGATTGGCCTACAGCTAGGCAGAATTTCCAAGCACAGAGGATGCTGGGAGGAAGAAGGGAGGAGTCACCAATAGACAAAAGGGAATAGACAATGCAAGAAAAGAGGTAAAAGCCATGAGTCACGTGGCAACACATAGATGGATAAAAATGGGTTAATTAAACTTGTAAGAACTAGTTACTAACAAACTTAAGCTATAAGCTGAGCTTTCATAATTAGTAGTAAGTCCCCATGCCACTATTAGGGAGCCTGTGGTCCTCACAAAAAAGTCCAACAGTCTATTGCACTGGTTACAAGTTCTCTGACCTCTGACCCCTTCCCACTCATTCTCCTACCCTTTGTGGTAGTTGGGGTATGTAATTGGACCCCATAACCTCATAGGAAGTGGCACTATTAGGAGGTGTGGCTTTGTTGGAGAAGGTACGGCCTTGTTAGAAGTGTCTGTGGTGGCAGGCTTTGAGGTTTTCTCTGCTCAGAATACTGCCCGGTGTTTCAGTCAATTTCCTGTTGCCTGCAAGATGTAGGACTCCAGCTACTTCTCCAGCACCATGTCTGCCTGCATGCTGCCATGCAACCTACCATGCTGATAATGAACTGAACCTCTGAAACTGTAAGTGAGTCCCCTCAATTAAAGTCTTCCTTATAAGAGTTGCCGTGGTCATGGTCTCTTCACAGCAATAGAAACCCTAATGAAAACAACCCTATTCTCCAGCAATACAGACCTCCTTCTAATTCCCTTAGAGTCTTGTCTTCTCAAGTGTCTAGCCCTTTGTTCAGGATATCACTTTGGCTTAAAATGTTTCTATCTCATTAGTACCAGATTAACTGGCTTAGTCCAACATTTTTGGTTGTTTTTGTTCTTTTATGTAGACAGATTTTTCTTTGGGCTACCAGCTCACAAATAATAACATGGACTTATTAATTCTGAAAGTTTGGCCTATAGCTTAGGCTTGTTCTTGTCTAGCTCTTATAACTTAAATTAGCCCATATATTGATCTATGTTCTATCATGTGGTATTGCCTCTCTTCCATTTTGCAACCCCTGCTTCCTCTCTGTGTCTCCTGGTGTCCCTTGTGTACCTTTACATCTCCTAATTCCTTTCTCTTTGTCTGAAGTCCCATCCATACCTCCTGTCTAGCTAATATCCACTTAGCTCTTTATTAAACCAATCACAGCCATGTCAACATACAGTGTACAAATACCCCACAACACTTCTGGTCCTGAGGTGGCCCCAAGGTCATGCAAATAGTGGGTCATCATTCTGCTCCTGGCCTACATCCCCAGCTCCTACTTATGTTTGAAGCCCCAGTATAAATTATTCTGTGCTCCCATTACTTTTGAGTCACTCTAAATATAGTAAGAATCTTATTGTGCCTTCATCTCAACTCTAAGAAACTTTAGGGATTCTTTATTCTTCTTCTTCACTTTTGAAATTTCAGGGCATTTGACAGTTTCTGTTTCCCAGTGGGTATTCAATTAAATATTTGTAAAATGAGTAGAAACATGATTAAGTAACTTTAAAATTCATGCACATAACTCATTAGAGATTTGTAGAATTTTTTTTCACTTTATTGAGACAGGATCTCATTATGTAGCCTTGGCTAGCCTGGAACTTGTTAAGGATGACTTCTAACTCAGAGATCCATTTACCTCTGCCTCCTGAGTGGTGGGATTAAAGGCATGCTCTACTATGTGTAATTTACTTTATTATTTTAAGGCTAAAAGTTATCAGAAGTGAGAAATTTTCATCCCAATAATAAAGCTTTCCAGCATGTCCTTATTCTCTAGGACAATACACCTACTGTACTGTAGTTATTTAATATATTTGTTGAAATGACAAAGAATCATAAAGTGTGATGGTGTTGTGAAATACAGAATATTGGTTTAACTGTGTAAAGATATGTTGCATTTGTTTATGCTGCATTTGTTTAACTAGTAAAGGTGTGTTGCTATCTTACCTTGCCTGCCTAAGGTACGTGATTGTTCTAATAAAAAGCTGAATGGTCAATAGCTAGGCAGAGGAGGGATAGGTGGGGCTGGTGGGCAGAAAGGGGGAGCTAGCCAGCCAATTGGGAGCCAGCCAGACAAGGAGGAAGCAGGGAAGCAGGATGGACAGTATGTAATTGAGGTAAATGAGTCTTGGGACAGCACACAGATTAGTAGAAATGGGTTAATTTAAGTAAAACAAAAAACTAGCTAGAAACAAGCCTAAGCTAAGTCTCTGTGTCATGCTTTGGGGGCTGGTGGTCCCAGAAAGCCTGATACATGAAGGGTCAGGTCCTGGGCATTCATATTCCCCTGAATTTAAGCTTTAAGCACAAGAGTGCTTTTGCATGCATGTGCACTTGCACACTCGTGCACACACATATACATACATCTTTAAAATACATTACTTTGTGTATTTGTCCAGATTCACTTTGTGCTGCCCCTACTTTAAACCTTTAATCGTTGGGATCATCTTTTTGTAAGCTGTGTGGAGCTGTGTCTCTGTTTTACCTCACTTGCCTAAGGTACCTTCTGATTGGTTTAATAAAGAGCTGAACAGCCAATAGCCAGGCAGGAGAGGCTAGGTGGGTTTTCTGGGCCAAGATAGGAACTCTGGAAAAAAATCTGAGGTGGGGTATTCTACAGCCAGATGTGGAGGAAGTATGGGATTAAGGAGAGGTAATGAGCCACATGATAGAATGAAGATTAATATAAACAGGTGAATTTAGGTTTAAAGAGCTAGTGGCCAAACTTTCATAACTAATAAAAAGTCTCTGTGTCATTATTTGGGAGTTGGCAGTCCAAAGAAAGTGCGACTACATCTAATAATAACAGTATGTGATTTCCATTTACATATTAAATATTTACTTAGCCACTGTACCAGGCACACTAATGTATTGTTTTAAACAGCCTCATTTTATTACTTACTCTCTCTCTTCCTGGAAACTTAGTGAACCATTCAGCAAATACCATATTTATTGTAGTCCTTCAACTTTCCTTCATTCAGTTTTTGTTACTTTTCCCAGAAGGAAAAAGTCCCTGACTCCCTTTAGCAGAGTTCTGAATATAAGGAAGTCAAGTTACCTATTTTATTTATAACACAACACTGGTTATACAACCAGAGGGCAGAGATTAAGGCTGTGTTTATGTGCGTCCCCTGGACTCAGCATACATAGTTCTAAAGCCCTACAGAAGGATTCAAATGAATATTCTGTTGGACAATGTGGTTTAACATCACGAAGTCTCTCTACAAGGGGGTTATGTATTATTATCATTATGTTTTTAGAAGACAAGAATTGGCCTAAAGAAGTTTAAAGATATGCCCAAGGTTTCACAGGGAAGACTGTGGTCACAGGAATCTCAAGAATGAAGTCAACACTGATTCTGAAAGATTAAGATTCTCTACAGTCTTTCCTTAAGGTTTTCATTCAGCTCTGGCTATGCTTTTTTCTTCTTTAGAACAATGACGCCTTACATACTGGTCTTTCTCCGTGTGATTCTCGGGTTTAACACATACTTCAGGATTGGTAGTTGGGCAACACTCCATATTTTCCTATTAGAAAATTTCGACCCCTCTTTGGAAATGTGTTTTAAAACTTTCGGGTCTCAAGGCACACGCTTTTAATCCCAGCATTTAGGAGGCGGGTGGATCTCTGAGTTCGAGGCCAGCCTGGTCTACCTAGAGAATTCCAGGTCAGCCAGAGCTACACTGAGAAACCTTGTCTCTAACTCACAAGCTCCACTCCCCACAACAAAACAAAACAAAACCCCTAAAACTTTCTGGTTTCACGACTTCCAGGTTAGAATCCACGTAGGAGTCCTGAGAAACTGTCGCATCAGTGAAAAGGACAGAAATGTGAAATGGAAAGCGCAGAGACTTTGGCACAGCGAGGAAAGTCCTTCTGATGTTATGAAATCTAGAGACCTGTGGAATTTGTTTGGTTACCAGTTGCCCACAGCTACGACTAATGGGTCTTTGCCTGGATCTATCCTCCTTAGGTGTTACTATTTCCAGTGAGAACGACACTGAACAGATTTAAATAAAAGTTGGTACTGTCTTATTCATAAGTTGAACCAGGAAGCTGCCGCTGTGTGTTCTTGAAACATTCAACCCATCTAAAGTTTCTCTTGCCCTTTACCAAAATGGTCGTTAAGGTTGTCCGGAGGGTTGAAGCTCCTGGCCCTGAACAAAGATGGCGCCGGAGGCCTGTTAAGAACGAGTTTGCCCTCTTCTCTGCCAGTGAGAAACAGGGCTCCCGCGGCGTCGCTCACGTGACAGCCCGGGACTACGGCTCGGGAGACGGCGGAGGAGGGCCCTAGAAAAGGGTGCGCGTTCCCGCGGCGGTGCACCGGGTAGGTTTCAGTCAGAGTCACTATGGCGGCCAGCGCTGGCAAGGTAAGCTGAGGCGGCGGCGGAGGTGGCGGCGGCGGCACGGGAGGCAGGGCCGGCGTGCCGCCCCGGCTCCCGATCCCGGGAGCCTGCGGGAGAAGAAGGGGTCGCCCGAGGTCGTAGCCAGCGGCGGGGCTGGCCGGGGCTGGCCGCAGGGGTCGAGGGCTGCGGCGAGCGGGCACCGGTTCCTGACTGCCGTTTGTGTTGCTGTCTCCCCCACTAGGTCAGAAAGTTTCCTGCCTCGTCCGCCAGCGCCTGAGCTTGCCGCACTGGCCGCGAGTGGAGGAGGCTGCGGCGGAGCCAGCCCCGGCCTCCAGGCCTCTCCCTCCGGCCCCGGGCCGGCCTCCCTCCCCCACCCCGTCGTCCTCCGGGAGCTGCCAGTGCTGCGATGCGACCCCCGCGAGGGCGACCCTGAGGGGACGTGGCCCATGTGCTGAGCCCTAGAGCCCAGGGCTCCGGAACCAACTTCCCGCCGGCCCGGGCGCTCAAGCCTGTCCGCCCCGGCCTGCGGAGCCGGGGTCCCCGCCCTGGTCGCGGGGACACCCGCCGGGTGCCCGGGACTCGCGACTCGGCAGCCGCCCGCGCCCCGGCAGCCCTCCCACGCCTCCAGCCCGGGATCGCAGCCTCCTCGGCTCACGCTGGGCCGGGGACCCCTGCCACTCCCGGGCGGCCTCGGCGCAGCAGGGGCCATGCACCCCGGCCCGCTGGCCCTCTAGCCCTCCTCGTCGACCCCCCGCGCCTCTTCTCGTCCCCGAGGCCCCCGAGGACCGGCGGTGGCTGCCCGGAGGGCCTCGGCTCCTCTCCTTGGGCCCCGGAGGACCTTCCTGGCTGCACCCAGCCAACCCTCTTCATGCTGCAGTGCCGCAACGTTTCCGCTACCGAAGGGGAGACGCGGCCGGGATCTCAAACAAAACCCAAGAATCGGTGTGTGACTCATCAGCCTGGATACCTCCCGTCCCCAAACTGTCTTCCAGGAGTTTGCTTGGCCGAAGCTGCCCAATGTTTGAGCCTTTTCTTCCTAGGGAAGATGGACTGAGAGCTGCCGGTTGGGGACTTGTTTTGGTCAAGGAGCCTCTGTGTTGCAAAGGAGGTGATGGGGCTTGCGCTGGCTTGTCTTCCTGCCCAGTTGTTGATGTTCACTGGTTATGCTTAGACAATGCGCAGTTTGTTTTAATTTAAACATTTTGGGGGGATAGGGGTATTGGCTTGTGAAGAACATTCCGAAGCTGGAGGAGCTCCTCATTGTCCCTGGTAGAGACAGCCCCTCCCCAGCCTGTCCTCGATGCCGTCAGCCTTGGCCATCTTCACTTGCCGCCCGAACTCACACCCGTTTCAGGAGCGACATGTCTACCTGGACGAGCCCATCAAGATTGGCCGCTCGGTGGCACGCTGTCGGCCAGCGCAGAATAATGCCACCTTTGACTGCAAGGTGCTGTCAAGGAACCATGCCCTCGTCTGGTTTGACCACAAGACGAGCAAGGTAAGGCCCCACAGTGTTTCACAGTCTTCTCTTTCCCCTTGCCCTCTCCGAGAGGGAAAAGGTGTGGAGGGTCTCAGGGTTTGTTCCCACAGGATGCTTTTCTTCGAGGCCATGGAATCAGCTTTTTGTGTGTCTGAATTCTAGTGGAAATTTAATCGAAGTGGTTGAATGAAAAACAGAGAGGGTATTGTTATTAAATGTCTCGGTAGGGCGATGACTTCTTGATACCTTGGTCATTCCCAGTGAAATCCCAAACCCTAATTCGTTGGAGAAGTAGATAGTGAAACTTGACCTCGTGCCTTCGGTCCTTTTAGAAAGGTGAATCTGCAGTTCATTGCTTGCTTGATTAAGCAAACAGCGGTTCCCAAAGCAATGCCGGAATCTGTGGCCACGATTACATCGAGGCTTCAGTTCTGGTGAAACGTAGTTAACACACAGCCTGTAGTTGAATTCAGTTCCGGGCCTGCCTGCTAGGATAACTGCTCTGTACACTTAATGTTTTTGTAAGGTTTGATATTTATTTGCACATGATGAAATAATTTGCAAAAATTAAAGGCAATTTAATTAGGTTGGAATAGTTACATTTGTAGACTTGTTTACAAGTTGGATGAACAGAAATTTATTCCTTTAAGTTTTAATTTCTTTGGTAGATAATGTGTAGTTACACGATGAAGTACAAAAATTAGTATTAATAAATTCGCTTATTTTTCTTAAGTTATATTCAATATTATCAATTATAATATTACTTATAATAAGAAATCCTGGGCTTTTTTCTCTCATTCGATTTTTTTTTTTTTTTTAAAGTCAGGCACCAGCTTGCCTGGAACTCATTCTATAGACCAGGCTGGCCTCAAACTTAAAGATTTGCCTGCCTCTGCGTCCCAAGTGCTGAGATTAAAGGTCACTAGCCTAGCCTTGCTTTTAATTTTCAATCCAGCTTAGCTTGTTTATCTTGGCACTTTACATCAATAGTTGCCCATATTGAAAAAAAAAGGTCTTTTAAGTTTTTAAAAAAATTGTATGGAGAATATTTTAAAGAGCTCATCTTTGGGCCTAAACCAAAGGTTTTGGTTGAGCTACTGAATTAATTCTGACTTAAAGTAAGTTACATAAGACTAATAGGGCTGTCTCCAGTTTTGTCTCCTGACTTTTTGCCCCTTCTTTCTGAGTGACATGATTAAGTCTTTTCTTTTTTTAGAGGAGAATTTATCTTCAAGAGTGGTGTTTTGAAATGAAAGAAACTTGAGCCTCTAGAGGAAGAAAGTAAAACTTGTGAACTACTGAATTATGGAATTACAAAATAAACTTGATTTTTTTTTTTTAAAGAAAGAAAAGATCCCCAAGTGCTGCATGCTTGCATAATAATGCCTATAACCTGTTCTGTGGGTAGGATGAGAAATGAAAAGTGTGTTAACTTTTTCTGAGTCACAAGAGATGCTCTTTAACCCATAAAACTGACTTTTTAACCCCCTGGAAGCTAACATTTGGGTGCGTTGATGGATTTGCAAATGAGTGTAGAGTTCTTTATTGGATTCCAACAGTTGACTACCAGTGTTCATACAGTCAACTTTTATATTTTCCCCCCTTTTTTGGTTTTCGAGACAGGGTTCTGTCCTGGAACTCATTTTGTAGCCCAGGCTGGCCTCAACCTCACAGAGATCCACCTGCCTCTGCCTCCCGAGTGCTGGGATTAAAGGCAAGAGCCACCGCTGCCCAGCTATATTTTTACCTTTTTTTTTATATTCTTGGGAAACAGATCTAGCACAATCAGACAACAGATTTGCTTGTAGTTCGTGCTTTGCAACTGCAGTTCTTGTTTGAAAAATAGTGCCTGGCCCGGTGGCTACTTAATGAGTTTAAGATCACTAGCTGGGGTCTATAGTGACACCCTGTCTCAGAAAATCAAGATGGAGGGAGGGAGGGCTGGAGAGAATTCTTTGAAGGGTAGACTTGGTTTATTTCTCCCATTTTCACTTTTTTTTCCTTTTTGTGCTATTGGCTAAAATAGCACCCAGGGCTTTGTGCAATTATTCATCTTTATCCCACCTAATTTAGTTTAAACAAGCTGTTAGGTCTTCCCTTGTGATCAGATTATTTTAGGAATTAATTTTAAAGTATTAGCTTAGACAGACAGGTTTATATTGAGCATATATTCTTTGCCAGCACTGGGAGATAGAAAGAAAATCAAACCGGTTTGGCCAAGTACTATTTATTGCTTTGTGTATGAAATTTGTAGTTTCAAGAGCTCTCCTGTAAATATAGCAGGAGAATTGTTGACTCCTGCTCCCAGACCTAATATATATTCTTGAAAATTCTGATATGTCAAAATGCAAGAATCCACTCTTACAGATATCATTTCAGGAAAGTTTGTTTTTAAGTACCTCTAAGCCTTAGTTTTCTTACTTATGTGTGGATGATATCTCCTGCTTAGTTTTTATTTTGGTAATGGGAAAGAAATGTTGGGCCTGTGTGCACTAAAGCCCTGTTGTACCATTGAGCCATGTCCACTGCTCCCTTACTGTTTTAGGGGTTGAGATCATTATGCAAATCACCTAGTACCCTGTAAGGCTTTGCTTTTATTAAAGCCTCAGTATTTAGTAGTGAGAGTGTTTGGGGGGGAAGATGACCCCCAAAACAGTGCTTTGTGAATCACTGCTGTGCTGTGGAGTCTTAGGAAGGTAGTAAGAAGTTTCTTTTCATTTTAAGACAGGCTCTCTTTAATGCCGAGCTCACGCCAGACTCAATACAGACTCAAGGTGCTGGAATCCAGGCTTTTGCCACTACATCCAGTTTATGAGTGTTGAAGATTGAACCCAGGACTTTGTACACGCTAAGAAAGTGCTCTACCAATTGAGCTACATCCCAAGTCCAGAAATTGTTCAGTATGTAGAAATGATTTTAAAAGTAGAAGGTAGTGAAGTTGGTAACTCTGTCTCAGTCGGCATTTTGCCTTGGAGGTAGGAAACTGGAGTAATGTGCCCTCTGGTTGACTTTGTTGGTGACCGATTCTGCATTTGCCATCATGGGAGGTCTAGTAAAGCTGGGTGAAATAGTAAACCCTTGAAGCATGTGTTTTGAAATTTTGAGATGTGGTCTTTCCTCACTCTGTATCCAAGACTACTCGAGGCAATGCTTTTCCTTCAGCCTCCTCAGTGTTAGGATTACAAGTGTGAGCCACCATTCTTGGTTATTTGAAACTTTTTGATTATTCAGCTCATAGGTGCACATTTTAGAAAACTGACAAAATGTAGGCAAATGGAAATTTGGGGGTTTGCTTTTCAAGTAATCTTGGAGTTTGTCAAGCAAAAGAAAGATATAGTCATGGATGGGCTTGAGTGTGGGTGTTACCAGGTATACATAGTTTTAATGTTAAATTCATGAAGAATGAGTTATGATTTGTCAAAGTGTGTTATTTGCTAGTCCTAACAATTCCTCTTAGGGATGTTAACAGCTGTCTTGCTTGCCTTGTATGTATCATCTTTTACTCCTTTGTGGACTCTATAAACTCATCAGATTTTATAGCAGATAATAGATAGTTCTTCACTTGACTGAAATACCACTGAACAAGTAAATGTATCCATATGGTAGTATCCATACAGAAGACATTATGAGTGGACATATTTGGATGGCCTTTTTTGTTAGTGAGTTCCAGGTTTGCCAGGGTTATATAACAAGACATGTATATTAAAAAAAAAAAAAAAAAAAGCCAAAGAGAATTTTGGATAGAGATCACATAACAGTCAAAATCACTATTTATGAAAAGTTATATACTATTGTGTACAGTTAAGGGCCCGGAGCAAAGAAATTACAGCTTAACTTGTACATTATATTTCATTCTTTCTTGTAAATGCTTTATATCATTGATTCTCAAACTATGGGTCATGATCCTTTTGGGGATTGCACTTCAGATATTCTATATATCAGATATTTACAATTAATAATAGCAGTAAAATTACAGTTAGGAAGTATCAATGAAATAATTTTATGGTTGGGGGTCACCATAGCATGAGGAACTATTAAAGGGTCACAGTGTTAGGAAGGTTGAGAACCAACCACTGCTTTACATATTAAATTAACTTATTTCGGGCTGGAGAGATGGCTCAGCGGTTAAGAGCACTGGCTGCTCTTCCAAAGGTCCTGAGTTCAATTCCCAGCAACTACATGGTGGCTCACACCATCTGTAATGAGATCTGGTGCTCTCTTCTGGTCTGCAGACATACATGCAGGCAAACACTGTATACATAATAAATAAACAAATAAATCTTAAAAAAATTAACTTATTTCATCCTCAACTTTGTGGTAGGTATTCATTTTTTTCTCATGCATATGAGGAATTGAGGCATAGGGAGAAGAGGTTAGGTTAACATGCCTGAGTTCATATTGCTAGTAAATGGTAGAGCCATGATTTGAGCATAGGTGTTTTGATTCTTGATTTGATATCTACAGGGCCAACCTCATAATCCCAAGACTATGACATTTTAAACAGGATGTGACTTTACTAAGTACAAGCACCAGGTTGACAGTAGAAATGAAAATGATTAAATGGCCATAAGCAAAACAAACAAACAGACTGGTGTATTAGATTAACTTGTCTAGTAGGATTTCTATAACAACTGAAGATTTTAGGGAAAGTTTCATGGGTAACAGTTCATGGATGTAATGCAAATTCAGCTAGGCTGAAGGGCTTAGGAAAAAAAGGAAATTGTAGATAAGAATGAATCAAGGAAAGGGGTTTGGGGTAGGAGGAATTTAAGAAAAGGGATAGAAGCAGGAATGAGATTATATGTTCCAGAGACATTGCAAGAAGTCATTGCTGTGGTGATATATTGTGTACCTTAATAAACTTTGCCTGAAGATCAGAGAGACAAAGGAACAAGCCACCCCTTACCTCTAGGACTCCTCAGCCTGAAAACCCCTTTGGTGCTTGTCTCACGCCTTATATACCTTTTTCTGCCCAGCAATCACTTCCTGGGATTAAAGGTGTTTGTGCTTCCCAAGCAAAGGCATGAGATCTCAAGTGCTGGGATTAAAGGCGTGTGATTCCCAAGTACTGGGATCAAAGGTGTGTGCCTCCACTGCCTGGCTCTGGTTCTCCCCTAGACTGAGTCAATCTCATGTAGTCCAGGGTGGCTTTGAACTCACAGAGATCTGTCTAAGTGCTAAGACTAAAGATACATGCCACCACTGCCTGGCCTGTTGTCTGATCTTCAGGCAAATTTTATTAGGGTACACAATATATCACCACACTTTGCAATGGAAGACAGCCAGGTTGCTTCTTTCCTTGATGTGTCCAAACATGACTGCCAAGATCCTGGACTCAGCCTTTGAGAGAATGGCAGATTATATAGTCATTGCTTTTTATTTTGTTTGTATGTTTGTTTTAACACTTTCTAAGATTTTTTTGTTTTTTGAGATGCTAGTCTATATGAGAAAGTTCTTTATCTGATCAGTTATATTTAAGGCACATTAAACATGTATAGGAAGCTAGATTGTATTTACAAATCACATGTGTATTTCCTTCCATGATGCATTTTACAATAGTAGAAAATCGATAAAATATTTAACCTAATATATTGAGTTTTAAAAAATACAGCTCAGGGCCAGGAGAGATGGTGGCTCAGTGAAAAGTACTGGCTGCTCTTTCAGAGGACCCAGGTTTGATTTCCAGCACCCACATGGTGGCTCACACAACTATCTTTAACTCCAGACCCAGGGGATTGAACACCCTCTTCTGGTTTCCATAGTCACTGCACACACATGATACACAGTAATACATAAAAAAAAAAAATAGTTTATATACTTAATCATCCCCTTCCATCTAGTTATTTGACTATACTCCTTAAATTCATTCTTTTCTTCATCTGAGACAGGGTCTCACTAAACATAGTGAGCTCTAGCTCTGGCTATCATGAAACCAGGTTGGTCTTGAACTCACAGAGATCCACCTATTTCTGCATAGTGAATGCTGGGAATAAAGGTGTACTCTACGATGCCTGGCTTTAAATCTATTTTTTACCTTCTTAGGCTCCTATTTCATTTTCTTAAATAGTATTTATGTTCTCTAGCAAGTAGGGAGTAGAATGTCCATCATTTAAGGTTTTAAGTAGAGAGATTGTGAGATTGGTTCTTTTTTGGGAATTGGAGGCTTTGAGACAAGGTCTTGTTATGTAGCTCAGGCTATCCAGAACTTGCTATCTAGCTCAATCTAGCCTTCATCTCCCTGGTGTTTAAACTGGTATGCACTGCTTGATTTGACATGAGATTGGTTCTTTTTTGTTTTTGTATTTTGAGTTTTTGAACGGGGTTTCTCTATGTAGCCCTGGCTGTTCTGGAACTCACTCTGAAGACCAGGCTGGCCTTGAACTCACAGAGATCTGCCTGCTTCTGCCTCCTGAGTGCTGGGACTAACGGCTTGTGCCACCAATGCCCGGCAATGAGATTGGTTCTTAATGACAATTACTTTATATTTAAATCAAGAAAAATACAGCTGGCTGGTGGATAGCTCCATAGAAGAATGCATATCTAACATGCATAAGGTCCTCAGTTCCGTTCCTAGCATTTCCAAAGGAAGAAAGTATGGATAGGGGGAGGAAAAGGGTGGCATTTATTTTAAAAACTTTACTTTCTGGAATTCATGTTTTCTCTTGTATTATGGGCAGGCAAATACTCCACATTCTTGCTCAAAAAATCTTGATTGTTGCTTTTAATTTTTAGTATTAAAATCTGTCTTTCATCCCCCATCTTTTATTTCTCCTCTTCATCTCAAACTTGATTTACCAGTGAATATGACAGTGCTCACTGTTCCTTTTTAAAACAAGTGCCCTTTCTGCTTTTTTGTCTTCTAAAATGACCTTTTCCTTTTATCCCTGAGGCTTAGTTCCAGGGAGAAACTTTCCCTGACTCTCTCTGAAGAATGGATGGCTTCTTTCTCTCTACTCCTATAGAACTTTGACTATAACTTCATTATGGGACGTAGACAACAAAATAAGTGTAATGCAAATGCTCTATTGCCCTGCCAGATGTGAGCTCTTGAGAACAAAGAATAGGCACTATATAAATGTTTGAATGAGTGAAATGTGAACAATGCAGCAGTCTGTGTCTCTATACACCCTCGGAGGGTTGAAGGGCAGCAGGTCATTCAAGTTAGTTTTCAGTTTGAAGTTATGCACTTAATTACCAACATGGACTCTGACTGAACAAATCATTACTTATTTGAACTTTCGATATGCAAGAATATTTTGCTAAATATTTTGGGCTTTTATATAAACTTGCGTTTGGTGATATTAGTTTTGAATTAGGGTATTTATATCCATCCTTAGACAACATAGTACTTTCTTGGGGGAGTATGTATTTTGCATATTCATTTTGTCTCTATACATGTTTAGGAAAGAAGGAGAACTGCTGTAGTCTGACTTGTTTTAAACCCAAAAGAGTTTTTTATGTTTAGAGACTATTAGTGCGAGTAACTAAGGGAAGTAGAATCTAGATTTTTTTTTTTTTTAACCCATGGAGTAAAAACCAAATACTAAACATTTACTCTGAACTAGCTTCTTATGGACTAAGTGACTTACTGTCTTGTGCTTCCTTTTTTTTTTTTTTTTTCAATTTAATTTTGTTTTTGTTTTTTTTAAGACAGGGTCTCACTATGTAGCTTTGACTGTTTTTGTTTTGCTTTGTTTTTTTCAAAACAGGGTTTCTTTGTGTAACCTTGGCTGCCCTGGAACCCACTCTGTAGACCAGGCTGGCCTCATGTAGATCCCCCTGCCTCTGCCTTCTGAGTGCTGGTTAAAGGTGTGCACCACCACTTCTGACTATGTCTTTGCTATCTTAAAAGGTAGTTGAAGCTTTGGTTCTGTGGCATATAACCAGAAACTTGTACAGATTTTCACCAACTGAAGGACTCCAGTAACTGTTTCTCTGAGTCAGCTGATGTTTTTCTAAACTTATCTCTACTACTCCTGATGTTTTTCTCTTAGGTTGGAGTTTAGGTACATGTACAAATGAATGAAACAGTCTTGGAAAAACTTTAATGCAATAGTTGAGATGGAACCTAGCTCCCCCAAGGCCATTCTAGGCAGGAGCTGTACCACTGATCCCACCTAGTAAAATTTTTAAAAATTTATTTTTAATTTTTCACATAGAATTTTTTAGCATACAAAATAATGGATTTCAATAATGACATTCTTCATACATGTCTATCACTGTACTTTGCTCATATCCGTCTCTGTGTCCTATCCCCACTGGTCCCCTTCTTCTCCCATTTTCACCAAGTACATTTTTATACTTTAGAGAGAGGGTGTGGTGTGTGCATGTAATCCCAGCACTCCAGAGGCTTGAGACAAGAAGAGTGCATGTTAAGGCAATTCTGGGTTATGTGGAGTTGACAGTGTTAAGCATCTAGTTCAGAGAAGAAGCTTAGGGCCTTGGTATAATCTCCAGTGAATTCACACCCTTGGACACACACACACACACACACACACACACACACACTTTAGTACATAAAAGTAAGCTTTATAGTGGCACTTGCAAACAGGTAAGATTTTGGTGATTAGTATTGATTATTATATCCTTTGTTCTAATACATACTTTGTGGTAGATTTTAAGTTTAAACACAAAGAAACTTTGTACATTAGATTTCATAATACTTGCATGCTTGTCGTTTTATTTGCATGTGTAACTAACTACTTGTTCTACTGGATCCAGTTGAACAAGACTTTTCAATGTGGATGTTCAAGTCTTTCTGTATTTTTAGTTATTTAAATAATAGGAATATGTTCTTATAAAAGTTTAAGCAATAGGAAGCATACAGATTAAAAGAAACTCATCCTTCATATCTGTCTTCTACTTTAGAAGTAGTATTAGTCTGGTATATAATTTTTATTGCATATGTTCACTTAGATGTGTAGATTAGCAAACATCTTTTCTTTCTTGATTGCTTTCTTTTTTAAGTGTGTGTGTGTGTGTAGGTTGGAAAACCTTGGTTGTCATCCTCAGGATACCATCCACTTCCCTTGAGACAGGATCTCAGCCGGGCGGTGGTACCACACGCCTGTAATCCCAGCACTTGGGAGGCAGAGGCAGGTGGATCTCTGTGAGTTCGAGGCCAGCCTGGTCTACAGAGCTAGTCCAGGACAGGCTCCAAAGCTACAGAGAAACCCTGTCTAGAAGGAAGAGAGAGAGAGAGAGAGAGAGAGAGAGAGAGAGACAGGCAGACAGGGTCTCTCATTGGCCTGCAGCTCACCAATTAGGTTTGACTGGGTGGCCTGTGAGCCCCAAGGAGCCTCCTGTCTTTGCCTCCACAGTAGTGGATTGTAAATGCATGCCACCATGTCCATTATTTTTTTGAGACCATGTCTCATAATGTCCAGGCTGGTCTCAAACTTGCAATCTTGTTTCTGTTCTCAAGTGCTGTGATTACAGGCTTGAGCCACAATTCCCAGTATTGAATTGCAGTGTAGTTTGAATTTTCTTTCTGTTCCCTTAGTGTGAATGTCCTAATCACTATTGGACTTTTGTTTTAATAAGTTTAGTAGATAAGAGAAGCTGTTTCTAATTTTGAATATTTGCTACTGAGACCAATTCTGATACTATTGAGAAGTTGAAATGCTGGAGTTTTAATGTGGGGATTGAGAAATGGTAGTTAAAGATATAGTTTAATAGCCTAATCTGGGCCGGGTGGTGGTGGTGCACACCTTTAATCCCAGCACTCGGGAGGCAGAGGCAGGCGGATCTCTGTGAGTTCGAGGCCAGCTCTGGTCCACAGAGCAAGTTCCATGACAGGCATCAAAAGCCACACAGAGAAACTGGGAAGTGTATAAAAATTCTGATAACCCAGGGATTTTGTGATGATTGCAGGAACATGGAGGGGGTAAAACACTATTGTTTTGAGAAGAACAAAGTATAAGTTTAAATTACTATTGAACTTAGTTTGGGATCATTATGTATTTCAGGCCAACTAGTAGTATCTCATTATCTAATGCTTGCAAGTGCAGGGCAGAGCCCAGCAGATAGTTTTATAAAAAAGAATTAGAATACCAATTACCAGTAGAAGTATCTGTGAATCATTGTTTCCAGGGAGCTGAGAAAGTCATGTATTGCTTCCTCCAGCAATGGGGGCAGAAAATGTGGGAGGAATGAAGAAAGCTTCACAGACAATGCTGTTTTTAAATCACTGTTTAAAGTGAGTAAGGTTTTGCAGGCTGGATGAAAAGAGCAATGGATTCTAGCCTTAGGGAACAGGAAACATTGAAGACGGAAAGGCCTGAAAGAATCATGTATTGTGGGAATGCATCTCTGAAGCTAGCTGACTTGGGAAGGGAAAAGAATTGCTGTCCAGTCTCTGAGGCCGTTGAGCACCTGGCCCAGGCATACACTTGTTGGGGACAGTGTCTATAAGACTTTCCAGTTGTGCCACCCTGGGAAGTATCTGTGCTTTAGTTTTCTTCACTTGTAAAGGAGTCTAGGGCTGAGAGTGTTCAATTCCCAGACTGCTAAACCAAATAAAATGAACAAACAAAAGGAAATTAAATGCAGGCTAATAGTAGAGTTCACTTCCTAGGACTGTTAGAAAGACTGAATGAGAATCCTTCATGTAAAAACACTTAGGAGGTACTCAACTGTGGCCGTTCATTTTTCCTTTTGGTTTACTTGGTGTGCTTACACAGTGATATCTTGTATATTGATTTTCTATAAGTGTACTTTTTTTTTTTGAGGCAGAGTCTCATGTAGGTAGCTAAGGATGACTTTGAATTCTTGGTCCTCAGGCCTGTACCTCCCAAGTGCTGGGCATGTTCTGTCATACTTAATTTATGAATATGAATTTTCATTGTTGAGAGTTTTTCTCCCTTGAATATCTGTCTGTTGTAGAGTTTGCTAAACTTAGTAAATTCTCTTGAATTTGTGAACTTAGGAATGTGAAGTAATAATAGTCTTTTAATTAGTTTCTATTGTATGATCTCCCTCAAAAAAGCAGGCAAAATTCAAAGATTAGAATCTAGTCAGCCAATCAGAAAAGCAGTTTCATTTCTCAAATTCTCATTTTTCTTATGGCTGAGTTGTTGAACACCCTGAAAAAAATATTTTTTTTTTTGTGTGTGTGTATGTGTGAGTGTGTGAGTTCAGCTCCCACCTTTTGAAGGGCTCTTAGGTGGAGGAGAGAGGGATAAGAAAATATCAGATAGAGAGACCTAGAAGAGAAGACAGGGACACAGGATAGCTTGGGAGGGCCTGGGTCAATACCCAACAATAGGTTGGTATTCAAAAGGGCTTTTTATAATATGCTAAGGGGAGAGGCAAAAGACCTCCTCCTTGCAAGATCAAAGCACATCATACAGCCACATGTAGGTAGATTCTTCCAAACACCTGGTAAAACACGCCTGTGGCCAGATCATCTCCTTATGCAGCCATGTTGGGTAAGCAAGCTCCGATTTTTTGACATTGAGTAATTTCTCACTAGATAGCCTCTGTGGGCCTCCACACTTTTGAGAATTGTCTGTTCAGTTCATTATTGGTTCATTGTTTTTACTGGAAGATTTATAAATTTAGAGTTCTGGTATATTCTGTAGACTGCCTCTTTACTCTGTTGATTTTCACTTTTTCCTTAGCTGGGTAGAACCCCTTTAATTTCATGTAATCCCATTTGTGAACAGTTGGTCTTACTTCCTTGGCTACTGCCACACTTCGGAAGGGTCTTCTCTGTGACTCAACCTACTTACCTATACTTCTTCTTATAACCTCTTATCTATACTTCTTCTAGCAGCTTTAAAATTTCAGGTATTAGGTTAAGGTCTTTGGTCCATTTTGAATTGATTTTTGTGTAGGGTTTTCTATGAGTGGACATGCTATTTTTTCATTGCCTTTTGTGGACGGTGTTAATTTTTCCCATGTATGTCTTGGCGTCTGTGTTAAAACTTCTGGAGCTGTCGTGGTGTGAGTCGATTTCTGCTCTTCTGTTCTGTTTCATTGGCTTCCACGTCTGTCTCCCTGCCGGTGCCATGCTGTCCGTTTTTGTTTGTTGCTTTTCTTGCTTTGTCTCTGAAGTAGGACTTGAGTTTAGGTAGGATGACACTCCCAGCATCACTTTTCTGCTTAGGATTGTTTTAGCACTGTGGGGTCTTCCATATGAAATTCGTGATAGAAATTTATGTAGATCACTATTGGAATTTTGAAGAAGATTATTTTGAATCTGTAGGCATTTTTCAGTAATTCATCTATTTCACAATACTCTATTAATCATGGAGGATGAGAATTTCATTTATCTTGCATCTTTAGTCTTTTTAGTCTTTTTATTTTTATTAATTGATTTTTAAAAAATTTTAAAAAAAAGATTTATTTATTTATTTATTATGTATACAGAAGAGGGTGCCAGATCTCATTAGAGATGGTTGTGAGCCACCATGTGGTTGCTGGGAATTGAACTCAGGACATCTGGAAGAACAGCTAGTGCTCTTAACCTCTGACCCATCTCTCCAGCCTGATTTTTTAAAATTTTATGTGCATTGGCATTTTGCCGGCACATATGGCTCTGTGAGAGTCAGATCCCCTGGAGCTGAGATTATAGACAGTTGTGAGATGCCATGTGGATACTGGGGATTGAACCTAGGTCCTTGGGAAGAGCAGCCAGTGCTCTTAGCCACTGGGCCATCTCTCTACTTTCCAGTTTTTTCAGTCTTAAAGTACCCATTGTAGAAGTCTTTAATTTCCTTGGTAAAATTTATTACTAGATATTTACTTATGTGTGTATGTATTTATTTTGAAGCTGTTGTGACTAGGATCTAAAAAATTCTTTCTTGGCAAATTTATTACTGGTATATAGGAATGCTGCTGATTTTTGTGTTAATTTTGTATTTTGATACTTGGTTGAAGTATCAGATCTAACAGTTTTCTGGTGGAGTCTTCAGGGTCTTTTAAGTATTTGTCATCTGCAAATAGGGATAATTTGACTTCTGCCTATGCTATTGTATCCCTTTTATATCTTTTTCTTAACTTATGTCTGTAGGTAAGACTGAGTAGTCCTGACTAGTTTCAGATTTTAAAGAAGTGTTTTTTAATTTTTATTTGTTTTTACATTTAGTATAATGTGGGATCTAGGCTATCTATATATCTCTCTGTGTATCTCCTTTATTATGTACAGATATACTTTTTATTCATAGTATGTTTAGGACTTCTGTCATGAAGGGATATTGAACTTTGCCAGATGATCATGTGAGCTCTGTCCTCAAGTGTATTTATATGCTATATTTTTTAATTTGAATGTACTGCACAAAACTTGCATCACTGGGACGAAACCAATTTGGTCGTGCTAATGTATTCTTGGATTCAATTTGCAAGTATTTTATTGAGGATGTTGCTTCTGGGTTAATCAGGACATTTGGTCTTCAGTTTTCCTTTTGGGTTGCATCCACCTTTGTTTGATATCAGTATCATCTTGGCTTCTTAGAATGAGACTGGGAATATTGCTTTCTGTTTTGTGGGACAATTTGGTGAGTATTGGTGCTTATTCTTTCTTAAAAGTGTAGTAGGAGTCAGCAGTGAATCCTGCACTGTGTTTTATTTGTTTGTTTTTTAAAAAAATGTTGCTTTAGTCTCATTTGTCATAGGTCTGTTTAAATTGTTTATGTCTTTAATTTGTAGGTTATATTTAGAAATTCATTCATTTCTTCTAGATTTTCCAATTTCTTGGAATATAGCTTTCAAAAGATTATTTAATGATTCTTGAATTTCACTGGCACATGTAACATTTCTTTTTTTCATCTCTACCTTTATAATTTGTGTCTGTTAGTTTGGATAAATATGTGTGGTTAGGTTTTTTGAGCTGTCTCTGAATTTTTAATGTGAGCACTTATATATAAACTTTCTTGGTAGAACTGCTCTAGCTGTATCTTAGAGGTTCTGGTACATTGTGCTATTATTTTCATTTAATTCTAAGAAATTTAAAATTTCCTCCTTGATTCCTCCAATGACCGGCTGTTCATTCAGAAGTATTGTTCAATTTCCTAGTATTTGTTTAGTTCTATGTTTTTGTTGCTATTGTTTTCTATGTATGGAGTGTGTGGTTGAGCATAGTGATTTATTTCATGGCCAGGGAACATAAATGAGAAAGAGAAGGTGATTGGTGTCACATACCATTCCCCAAGTGCATGTTTCCAGGGATCTAAGTACCTCCTAATATGTTCCTACCATATAGAAGTTCCTTTACTTCCCAATAGTGCCTTCCATTAGACCACATCTTTAATACCTGGACTTGGGTACGTATTCAGCATCCAAACCATACCACTAATAGACTATGAAATAGAAAAATCACATAAGTGAGATATTGTGATATTTTGGTATGACATGATATGAGCTCTTACCTTTTTAAGTTTTGACCTCTGTTTGTTGTTGATGATAATCTTGTAGGTAGAGTTTTATGTAGCCCAGGCTGGTTTTGGACTTACTTGTAGCCAAAGATGACTCTGCCTCCACCTCTTGTGCACTGGGTTTACAGGCATGTGACAACACATTTGGTTTCTTCAGTATTGAAAATCAAACCCAGGGCTTTGTGCATGTAAGGGAAGCATTTTACCAACTGAGTCATTACACCCCTAGCCTAGCTCTGTGGTATTTATGAGTGTGTTTTCTTGGTTGGCTGCCTGCATTGTTTTTAGGCACACCATCATGGCAGCAGGACATGGTAAGAAAAGCTGCTCTGCTTACCTCATGTCAGCTAGGCAACAGAGAGACATCAGAAGAGGAGGCTGTGGACAAGATATCCCTAACAGCAGACATCTGGTAACCTACTTCTACTAGACCCAGTTTCCACCATCTTCCAAGAAGATCTTTCAATGGATTAAACTTTTGATTGGTTCAAAGCATTTATGATCCTATCACTTTTCCAATGTCTTAGCTAGGAAGAGTGCATTGGAGACCCATCCTTTAACACATTTGTCCCCAGGTTTAATTCATATCCATGTTCTATCTGAGCTGTCTTCTCAGTGACTTAGGGATATTCAGTAGTAGATCTGGAAGCTCAATGAGCTAGTGAATGCAATCACTCTGAAAATGCTTGATGAGGGGATGTAGAGTATAAGGATTTTACTCTGAAAGCCTTGTGTATTGTACTTGTTGATACTTGTTCTTGGTTTTAATTGTTGCTGTTTTCATGAAGCCTATGTTGATTTTCCATATGCACAAGAAGGAGTATGGCTTGAGAAAAGCTAAATAATTCAAGTATTCCCTCATAGGCTTACGTTAGTTGAAATCTTGAGTTAAATACATATTGTGCTAATGGATTGTGAGTCACAGATGTCAAAAATATATTGGAATGTTAAACTTTGTAATACGGCATGAATTAGAAATTCAGTGGCCGTAGATGCTGTTCTCATATATATATTTTTTTAATGTTCTGAAATGTTTGAAAGTTTGGAACTTACCTTTGTATTATTATTAATTGTTGTTGGTTGTTTTTGCTCTTTTGGGGGGCCTTCCACCCAGCTCCCAAATAAATCACATGGAGGCTTATTATTACTTATGAATGCCCTCCCTGCTTTAGCCAGCTTTTCTTAAATTATCCCATTTACCTCTAGGCTTTTACCTTTTTCTTACTTCTGTAGATCTTACTTTTACTCTTAGTCCGTGGCTGTCTGTGTAGCTGGGTGACTGGCCCTTAGCATCCTCCTCTCCTTGTTCTCTTGCTCTTTATTCTCTTCCTCCCAGATTTCTCCTTCTATTTATTCTCTCTGCCTGCCAGCCCCTCCTATCCTTTCTCCTGCCTCACTATTGGCCATTCAGCTCTTTATTAAACCATCAGGTGTTTTAGACGGGCACAGTAATACAGCTTTACAGAGTTAAACAAATGTAACATAAAAGAATGCAACACATCTTTGCATCATTAAACAAATGTTCCACAGAATAAACAAATGTAACACATCTTAAAAGAATATTCTACAACAGTTGGTAGAAAAAAATCTATGGAGACTCTGAATATGTATAACTGGATACAATTCAGGCCTACTATGTCCAAAGTATGGGAAGAGAGGCTTTCTGAGAACTACTTGTTAGTTTACATTTGGCCAAGAATAAAAATTTTAGGCTCATCTTGATCTCATGGTATTCCTTACTCAGCTCTCCCAGGTGGTGCGCTCACAGGTGTGCCATGTCCATGTCCAGCTTCTAACTTATGGAGCTGTCGTTTTGTTGAGCTTTAGTCCTCAATTGCACAATGTTTATCTATTGTAAAGTGTGGATGTCCAAACCCAGAATCTGCATTGTCACTTCCTTTGCAAAGTGTAAGTCTGCTGCTGACATAGCGTACGTGAAACTGAGTTTCTGAGTCTTGAAAAACAGTTTGAGAAAAACCTCCAAAAGTTAAGGTATGAATAATTTCCTGAATTACAACTACTTTTAAAAGTTTCAGTGTTTTCAATATAATCTTCAAAAACCCTGTTCCATGAACTTCTATTATTACCAGAAAACTCCAAACTTTTCTTTTTAAACCTTTTTGCGTAGCATTTAAATTGGCTCAGATTATAGCCTCAGAAGATTATAATTTTATTGTATAGTAGAGCTCTCTCAATTTATATCCTTTACTGAAATTTAAAGTTGAAATTGATTAATACCATGACTTCATCTAATGATTTCAAATTTTGCTTTACATATTAGATTCAAATAAAGTTTATGAAAGTATTCTGAAGTGAGAAATAAATACAAAGGATGTTTTTGTGGCTTGCATTTTTGCTGTGTTCAAAAGTAGTTTTGTAACCTAAGCTCCTGTTTTAACTGCATTGCCTGCAGGCATCTTGTTTAAAAAGAAAGTAAGCGAACTAACTAGTGTCATTTGTTGTTGCTATTCTAGCAACAGAACACTTTCCATTAAAGAGCAGAAATTTGTAATAAGTATGTTGATTGAATATTTAAAACGCAGCATTCTTAGTGATCTTTATATGTATTTTGATTATATTGATTTCTTTATACTTTTTGTATGAGTTAATGTTTTAAAGTAAAAACTGTCATTTTCTTTTCTATGAAAGTTGTTGTTTTCTTCTCTATGAAAGTTAAGTAAATTAGCTAAATCAGTCAGGATTTTTACAGTTAGATTTTCCATTTCTTCCTAAGATTTCTTAGGTAATTGTTTTATCTGTTCTATTTTTCTTAAACCATATTTTTTGTTTTCTGTATCATATATCCCTTAAATTGACTATAATAGAGGTGTCATGTGTTGAACACAGGGCCTTATGTGCCTTATGTATCCTAGGCAAGTGTTCTATTGCTGATTACATACCCAGCTTGGCTATAGTGAATTCTGAATAGATATTTTAATAGTTATTTATATCATTTAAAAAGCTAATTCTTTAGAATTGTGTGAACAATTGTGTGAATTTTTTTTTATATACTGACTGTATAAATAGCAGAGGGCCAGAAATGTATGTCAGTGTAAGAGTATTTGCTTAGCATCTTCTGACTCTGAATTTGAACTGAAGTATTAAAAATGAAATTTATTAATATAGCTAGACACATTTATTAACACAATAAAGTCGTGCGGCCTTCTTAGGTTCATCTTATTTGGTATTTTGAGGGTAATTTTTTTTTCATCCCTGGATTTTTAGTTTCAGATTTGAGATACCTGCTTTTTTTTTTTTTTTCTTTGTGATTCCATTTTTAATTCCATACAGCATATATGCGGTACTCATCAAGCACTTCCTGTGAACTAATCAGAGTCTGGTAAACAGAAGTCTGCCTAATGGACCTGACATTCTAGAATACAGTGTACCAATACTCATCTTTCATCTCCTCAGCTTGTTTAGCACAAATGGAGTACTAGAAAATTTAACACAATTCATATGTCCTTTAGTGTGCAAAAGCAATATTTTTGATTAAATTTCAGTTTTGCATTTTATGAAATCTATAATGTCCATATCTCCTCTGTTGTTACAAAGTAACAAAGTACTTTCTATATCCTTTTACTTTCCTGCTGTATAACTCATGTAATCCTTTATATACATTATATTTAAAAGTCATTAGGGAACTTTCATATGGATTATTTGATGATTTAGTTTAGTTTTGGAATATTTGTGTATAGGAGCAATGAGGAGAGAGGTCTGGGATTCAACTCAGGGCCACAGGCTTATTATTGTACTATACCTCCCCTCCTAGTATGAATTTTTAATGGAACTTTTCAAACTTTCCTGTGCATAACACTGTTCTTTCCTGGTTCTTATTTGTGTGTGTGTGTGTGTGTGTGTGTGTGTGTGTGTGTGTGAGTGAGAGAGAGAGAGAGAGAGAGAGAGAGAGAGAGAGAGAGAGAGAATTTTGACATCTTCATCTTTGTCTCTGTTGTCTAGAGTTGTCTAGTCTCTATTGTCTCCCATAAAGTCTTCATTTTTATCCCTTGATTTTTAATATTCTCGTTCTTCCTCAAAAGTCATGTAATTCCAGTTTTAACCACTTCTGAGTTTTTATTTCAAAGTTTATATCTTCGTGTATTTCTTAACTGTATTTTTAGTTTACTTTTAATTTTCTAGAGTATACACTATAGTGCTTAGTATATCTAAAAGGTGCACAACTATCACCACTTTGTAGTTCCAGAACATTTTTGTCCTCTGCCTCCAAAGAAACTCTAGATCTCTTAGTAGTACTACTCAGTTCCTCCTCCCTGCCGAACTCTGGCAACCACTGATCTTTCTTTGTCTGTACATTGTCTATTTGGTCATTTTGTCTAAATGAAATTATGCACCTTGGTTGTGCATCTACTTTTTATTTAGCATAGTATTTTCAGGTATTCTGCAAGTTAAGGCATTTACCAGTACTGTTTCTTTTATTGCAGATAGTAACCCATTGTATGACTATACCATATTTTATTTATCCAAGTCATTCAGTCATGGACATTTAAGTAGTTTTATTTTCTCTGTCTAGCTATTATGAATTTGTGCTCAGTTTTTTGTGCTACATATATTCCAGTTTGTGTATATATGTCAAAGTAAAATTGCTATATTATGTATAACTATGTTGTAGCAGGTTTCTTGGACTACCAGCTCCCAAATCATGACACGGAGACTTATTAGTTATGAATGCTTGGCCTTATCTTATGCTTGTCCCACTAGCTCTTATAACTAAATTAACCTGTTTCTCTTCATCTATGTTTTGCCTCAGGGCTTTCTTTCATGTCCTAATCCATGTCTGGCTGGCTGACTGCTGCCTGGCTGGCCCTGGGCATCTGCCTCTCTTTCCTCCTCCTCTCTTCTCCGTTCTCTCTTCCCAAGCCTAGATTCCTCTTCCTACTTATTCTCTCTGCCCTCCAGCCTTGCCTATCCCTCTGCTGCCTAGCTTTTGGCTGTTGGCTTTTTATTAGACCAGTCAGGTGACTTAGGAAGTCAAGATGAAATAGCAGCACATCTTCACCTAGTTCAACAAATACAACATAAACAAATGCAACCATCTTTACATAGTTAAAGTAATATTCTGGAACATAAACAAATGTAACACATCTTTACATAATTAAAGTAACATTCCACAATACTGTGTATAGCATTTTGGGAAACTGTCAATCTGTTTTTCAAAGTGGTTGTACCACTTTATACTTTATTAGTGTATGAGAGTTTTTAGTTTATCTCCTGATCAATGTGTTTTTAAATTTTAGCTGTCAGGAGAGTATGAGGTGATATCTCAGATTTTGATTTGTAGTTCTCTAGTGAGTAGTAATGTTGATCATTTTTTCATATTATCATTGGTGATTTATGTACATTTTATTTTCATTTTGTGGTACAGGGTCCTGTCTTTGCTTCTACTTCACAATTCTCCTCCTACAGTTGGGTGGGCACTACCATATCCAGTTTTGTATATCAGTATTTTGGACAAATATCTATTCAGATCTATTTTAGGATTTAGGTTTAGGTTTTTTTCTTTTTTTTTCTTTTTTTCAGACAGGGTTTCACTACATAGACAAGGCTGGCATCAAACTCATAGAGATCTATCTGTCCCATCCTCCGGAGTGCTGGGATCCAAGGTGTGTGTCATAATACCTGGCCAAGAGTTTTATTCTTGTTACTTTTGAGATTATAATGTAATTAAATCATTCCTCCCATCCTTTTTCTCCCACTAAACCCTTCCATATACTTCCCTCTTTCAAAATAATGGTCTCTTTTTCATTAATTGTTATTACATACATATATGTATATGTATATACATACTGCCTGCTTGCCTTTCTCTGCCACCTTCTCTCTCTTTCTCCTCCTTTTTCCTTGTTCCTCACCCTCTCCTTCTCCCTTTGTCTTTCCTAATCTCTTTTCTCAGTTTTCCTTGTTTCTTATGACAAGGTCTTGGTGTGTACAAGTGTCCCAGGTTTGCCTGGATTCTCTTGTTTCCTTCTCCGTAGTGCTGGGATTATAGGTTTGAGTAGTAGCTGACTTAAAAAACAAAAGTGGTTTCAGATATCAGAGTCATGTCATTGTATTTTGAGACTTGACATCATGTAGTTGAAAATGTAGAATTAAAATAATGTAATATAATGACTAAGAACATGGATTGTGGAGCCCAGTTATTGTAGATGGTTGTGAATCCTGGCTCTGTTACTTTCCATGATCTTGGGCAAGTCAGTGCTGTCTTAGAGCCTTCACTTCCTCTGTCTCGAATGTCTGTGCTGTGAAAGGCATAGCATACCTTGGAACAAATGTACTTACTAGTTACTTTTCCAGTCACTGTGATCAGATACTTGACAAAAGGCAACTAATGAGGGGAAGATTTATTGTGGCTCATGGTTTGAGAGGGTAGGGTCTTGTGGCAGGGAAGGCATGTAGAGTTCCTGCAGCAGCATGTGGTTGGGATTCCTCATGTTTCGTATCTTAGTTAGGGTTTCTATTGTTGTGAAGAGACACTATGACCATGACAATGCCTATAAAGGAAAACATGCTGGCTTGCAGTTTCAGGTGAGTGCATGCATGTGTATATATGTCTGTACAGGCAAAAGTATGTCGCAGTGCATGTATGGAGTCATCAGGCTTGTGTTGTAAGTGCTTGTACCCACTGAGCTATCTCATCTGCTCTGCCAAAAGTATTTAATGACATGCAAAAATGTAGGTGAAATGTAAGTCGTATGGAGTTTGTCATTATAATGAGTATGTCTCTAATTCTTTAAAATGATAGTACAAGACATAGAATATTGTATACTGAAGATAGTTAAATATATTGTGCTGTTGACAGCATCCTATTCTTGAAAGCTTGAAGAATTTCTTTTTATTTTCTTCTGTACTTAATTTTACTATTCTGTTATTCTGATTTTAATGATAAGTTTTTTAAGTTTTTTTTTATTTTAAAATTTTTTGCTGGGGGTGGGGCGGGCTGGTGAACACCTTTAATCCCAGCACTTAGATCTCTGTGAGTTCGAGACCAGCCTAGTTTACAAAGTGAGTTCCAGGACAGTTAGCACCGTTACACAGAGAAACCCTGTCTCAAAAAACGAAAAGCAAAAACCAACAACAACAACAAACAATTTAAGTTGTAGGCTTGGCTGTCCTGGTGCTCTCTGTATAGATCAGTGGACCTTGAATTCATAGAGGTCTGCCTGTCTCTGTCTGAAGTTCTGAGATTAAAGATGCACTTAGAGAAGATAATTATTTTTGAAGAGGCTCATATGAGGTGAAAAGCTTGACTGCCAGTGCTAGTTCTGCTATTGAAGACTATTAACTTTGAGTTAACTCTTTGTCTTTTGTAGTAAAACAATTTGCTCATCTATAGCATGAGAAATTGGACTTACATTTATTTAAAATTTTAAATACTTGCTGCTCATGGAGGTTAGAATGGGCGTCAGATTCCTGGAACTGGAGTTATAGACAGTTGTGAGCTGCTATATGGACGTTGGGTTTGAACCTGGATCCTCTGGAAGAATACTTAGGTTTCTACCTCTTGTTAGCGGTATAGTATTTGGTGAGAATTTAGCCTCTTTGTGCCTTAGTTTTCTTGTGGGAATAATAATAGCATTTCATAGGGATTAAGATAATTAGATGAGTCATTATGTGTAAAGGAAGTAATATTGGGCTGGTCACACAGTTAGGACTCAATGAATATTAGCCTTTCACTACATAGCCTCCCTTGTGTAGTTATTTAATGGCAGGAATAGTTTTAGCTAAATTAGTGGTTGTTAAGTTGTGTATCATTTAAAAACTGCAGTTTTCTGTTCAAAATTGTGGTGTTTGCCAGTTTGTAAAGTGCAGTGGTTTGGATTTTGAACTCTTCTGCCTTCACACTTTGCTTTCTTGTTTTGGGTTCTTGCACTGGTAGTTTCTTTAGGCCCTAAGTTATCTCACTGATGAGGATTTTTGGAGAACTCAATACTACAATTTTACTTGATTTTTCTAGAGTTTTAACTAACTCTTTTTATTTTGAAGACACTGTGTACTTTAATCTATTTGTGATAAGTTGCAGTATAATATTCTTTGGTTGTACCTATTTTTTTTTTCAACTGATATTTTGATTTTAGGGCAAAGCATAAGGGTTGAGATAATGTTAGAGAAAGTTGACTAGCCTATTGAAGGAAAAACCTTTTAAACTCAGAAATGGTAGAGGATAATTTCCCATTTAACTCAGTTGATGCATAGGTGGTACTTAATTTAATCCCAGAAAAGAATGTGTTCAACTGTTAGTAAGAAATAAATCAACATATTTATTAGTCACTCTTAGAATTAGTAACCATGTTGAAGTTCATTTTGTAATCCTGAATGATGACAGAAATAAATTAGTTTTATATTACACATCATCATTTTTCACTGACTATATGAGGTAATTAAGTTCTTTAGTCAGTAGTGACTCAGCTATTGCATGGCTTTGGAAATTTTTATCTGAGAATAGGTGACTCTGGTAGCAAAGTTTATTATTGCAGTTATAGCATGAAGGTAATTATATATTTGTTTTCTATAGGTATAAGAGTAGAAATTATATTTTTCTTAAAAAAAATTGTGTATTTTTTTTAAGGGGGTGTGAGTGCTCTTTCTGTTCATATGCCTGCGGATCTCATGACAGATGGTTGTGAGCCACCATGTGGGTGCTGGGAATTGAAATCAGGACCTCTGAAGAGCAGCCAGTGCTCTTAACTGCTGAACCATCTCTCCAGCCTTAGAAATTGTATTTCAATACATGTTTTTTCTTTAATGTCTTTAGGTCTTTAGACGTTTTCCCTTCTTTGTGCAGTGTATCTGAAGTGATAGCCTGCTACAGGAGTCATTATTTCTATATTACCAAGAAACATAAGAAATTTGGTTTGTTTTTGTTTTTACTGACTGTATTAGTTGCTTTTTTTTGTTGCAGTGATGAAATACCACATCCAAGGCAACTTAAAGAAGGAAGTTTGTTTTGGCTTCTGGTTCCATTGGGGGAGAGCCCATAATTTGGTGGGGGCTGTATGACTGCAAGCAGCAAGATCAGGACAGGGAGAGATCATATTCTAGCCACATGTAGGAAGCAGAGAGAAAACTAGATATAGGACACAGCTGGAAACTCTCAAAGTCCACCTCAGTGTATGTCATTCAATGAGAAAGTAGTTGGTTCATTCAAGATACATATTTAAGCCAGACAGGGCAGCATGCCTACAACTTTCTGGAGGAGAAAGAGGTTTGAGATATTATTGACAACTCTTTATTTTATTATTTTCTATTTTTTATTTTTTTTTGGAGCTGAGCGCTCTACCACTGAGCTAAATCCCCAACCCCTTAATGACAACTCTTAAGGCTACATCTTGACTGGAGCCAGCCTCGGTAGCACAGTTAAGAGCCTGTATCAAAAACCTAAAATAAGCAAGCAAGCATACAAATAAAAAATAGAGATCTGAGGTCTGGGGTCATATTTAGCTCAGTGATAAAGCATGTGCCTTATGTATTGTAAAGGTCTGGCTTCTGTCATTAGTAATGCAAAAGTGGGGAAAATACGCATGTAGTAAAATACAGATTGGTTATTGTATTTAATCAGTACCTACTGCTAGAAAGGTATGATAGGGACACCAACTTTGTATTTTGGAATTAGTGAGTCCAAGATGACTTTTGTTATATTTTTTGAATGTAATTAAAAATTCAGTAGTAAATTTAAAAAGGAATGACAAATCAAAAGATAAGCAAACACTTTTAAATGTTTCCAGGTGCAACACTAGGTAGGACTGGTTAGGACTTTCAACTCTTTCTCTTTGATCCATTCACCTAGAGTTGCTCACCCAGCATGGCTGTTTCTTTGTTGCTGAGAGAGCTGTATGGTCTGCATTTTTTTCTTTTAGCTTTGGCTAAATCCCGAACCAGTTGTTCTGACTTGAGTGACTCACATCTTGGGACTCTACTCCATGCTACTCCAAGAAAACACTACTAACTTTACCATTTCAAGTAAAAATTCTGTAGTGTCCTACTTGTTTTGTAGACTCATCTGAAAATATGCTTCTGAGGTTTTAAAAAATTCCTCGTGGAGTTTTTCTTTATTGAGTGGATTGAGTGGACCAAAAAAACATCTTTACATCCTTCTCAACTAGTACAGAGTAATCATCTAAGAATAAGTGACAAATTAGCTACCCAAAAAGTAACAGAGGGGCTTTTTAAAGCAAGAAATGAAAATGTATCCTTTATTTTTTCCTTTTAACATCAAAGATTTTAACCATTTCTGATAAATTACTTGCTGCATTAATCATATGCTGTATAATCACTACCATAGTTTTATACGTTACCCACACTCAAACATGCTTATTATATAGGGCTGTATGGGTATTATACTGTTAATAGTTTGGCTTACATGAAATCACAGATGAAGAGATGATGTATAACAATCAAGAAGTCAGGAATGATAATAAAATGAACAAGAAGATGTTTTACTTATGCTTTGCAGTAGTTTTTGTTTTGTTAAAAATAAAGCCAGATGTGATGGTAGACACTTAGAGTTCCAGTATTCAGAAGAGGACACTGAAGAGAATGGGCTATATAGTGAGTTTCAAGCTTGACTGGACTACATAGCAAGACCCTGTTTCCAAAAAAGAAAAACCCAGAAGCAAAAAGAAGCAGATAACCAATTTAATGTAGTAATTCTTTTTTGTGGTAAATTGTCTTCTACTAGAATGGTAAACAATTTTCTCATAGGTAGTGGTATATTTATTTGTTCCCTTTAGTCTCTTCCATTCTGATTGGCTTGATTAATTTGGGGCCTCAAGAAGAGATAGCCTTATAAATTCTAACCTTTGGAATTAGAGATTATGGTTGGTTGGTCTTTGGCTCTTTTTGAGGAGCCTACCACCCAACTCCCAAATAAATCACACATGGAGGCTTATTCTTAATTATGAATGTCCCACCTTTGCTTGGCTTAATTTCTTTTCTTTTCTTTTTTTTTCCCCTTTGGCAGTGTCTAGGAATTATTTTTATTGTCAGTACTTGGGAGGATGAGGTAGATATATCCTATTAGTCTGCAGTAGGTGGAGGCTGAGGGTGCATTTGACTATCCCATAATATCTGGAACCCCTTATTCCTAAGCAGTCATTTGCCCTTGCTTAGGGTGTACTGACCCTGGGGTGGCTTAATTTCTTGCCACATTATTCCATCTACTTTTTTACTTTGGGCTTTTCCCATCCTCTTACTTCTGTAAATCTTACTCTTACTCCGTGGCTTATGTAGCTGGGTGGCTGGCTCCTGGAGTCCTCCTCCTTCGTCTCTCCTTCCTAGATCTTCCTCTCCTCCCAGATTTCTCCCTCTATATATTCTCTCTGTCTGCCAGCCCTACCTATCCTTTCTCCTGCCTCACTATTGGCCAGTTCTTTATTAGACCATCAGGTGTTTTAGACAGGCACAGTAACACAGCTTCACAGAGTTAAACAAATGCAACATAAACAAAAGTAACACACCTTAAAATAACATTCCCCAACAAGAGATTCTGAGTTGTAATGTGTTGTGACTTTTCTAGATTTCTTCTGCCTTTAGGCTCTTCAGCAGTTTGAGTCAGCATGACTTCTATATGTAGACTGGTAGAACTACTAGGTGCTCTTGGCTTTTTTTCTGACCTCCACAGTATTATTTTTCCTGATTAAACACCCCCCTCCCCCACCCCATATACTTCTAACTATTCTGTTAGAAACTAATTCAGGCATTTACCCCACTGGTTTCTTCTTAAGGAGTTTGAATTATTGTTTTCTCAGTTACATTAGTATTAATTAATTAAATTTTTTTTATTAGTTGAAGTGTGTGCGCTCACAAGGGCCAATGGGCCCCCAGGAGATGGATTTATAGGTGGTTGGTTATGAGCTGTCTGATGTGTCTTGAATCACTTAGGTCCTTTGGGAGAACAGTTCATGTTCTTAACCACTGTGCCATCTTTCTAGCCTCTAGTTCATGTAACTTTAGTGATCAGTTAATGCTTGTGCTTTTCATTCATGTGTAGCTTTATTTTCTTCCATCCCCCATTCCTTCCCCTTCCTTTACATATTTGTACTACTGAGGCTTCCATTCTGGGACCTCATGCCTGTGAGGCAGGTGCTTTACCACGGAGCTGCATTCTTAGCCTCTTTTAACAATTTGCTTTTGGATAAGGTCTTGCTAAATTTGTTCAGGTTGGCACTATTCCTGCCTTAGTCTTCCTACTACCTGAGATCACAGGTGTGTGTGTACCACACCCAGCTCATGTCTGTACTTTCTGTTTTTCTTGCTTTTACTCACTGCATGTGCTCCAGAAACTCTAAAAGTGAAATGTCCAAAACAGAAGAGAGTCATTCACTAGCCATACCCCTCCAGTAATCTCCAAACACTGATGATGTTTGGGCTGCCCAAGTAGTCAAAGCTAGAAACTTGTGTCTTCAATACTGAGCCCATAGAATCCATCATTAAGCTCTTTTTACTACTTCTAAAATTGTTCAAGTTCAAAACATTATTTACTTTAGAAGCCTTGTAACTGAGTGTCCAAGGCTTTGGTCTAGCACCTCTTAAGCCTTTACTGCCCTGAATGAAGTATGAATTTTATTTCAGTACTTCCCTGCCTAAAATCTATAGTGATGAGTTTCTTATCATCTGTATTATAAACATTATACTTGCTTGATGCTTCTTAAGAAAGGCTTGGTGACTACTTACCTTTCTAGTCTTATTTCTTGTCTTCTCAGTTTTTTATATTAGTATCTCTCCAGATGCCTTTCCTGTCAGCCCTACTTGTGTTGGTTCTAATCCATGGTTGCTCAGGCTGTTGAGTCTCTTTCTGGGTGTCTTCTTCCTGCCCGCTCTGTGTGGTGGTGATCAGGGCCTCTGGGTGTTTTCAAGTTTTGTCTAACCCAAAGCTCAAAAAGAAATAAATCTCTGGCCAAAGTTAGATGCAGCAGGATAAAACTGTAGTTCAACATAGAGTTGTCCAGTCTCATGGTTGAACCACCACCATAACCAACAAGAGAGATTAGCAGCTAGGCCAATGATGAGAAGTAAACACAGCAGGACATGTCCAGGCAGTTGTGGGTCTCCATTCTGCAGGCACTGCTCTTCCTCGTGGGCTAGGATGCAGCTTTGGGAGTCACAGTGACTCGGAAGTGGTCGGTTTTCTCAAAGGAAGAAGGCATAGGCCTACTAGCACTTGTGTTTGTTACTGGCTCTCTTGATGGGCAGGGTAATTCCCCTTTTCCCAAGGACCAAGAACAGCAACCGCTGTGCCTCCAGTTCTGCTTCACTTCAGAGCTCACAAGCTGCTCTTCATCCATTCTTCCACTCCCTGCCGATCCCTTCTTTCTCTTCCATTACTCCACTACCTACTTACTCACTTCCCACACCAGGTGGGCTGAGGTGGTGTCTTTCTTTGTGCTGGCCTCAGTGTTGTCTTTGCACTTCCTGGAGTGCCTGGGTGGTGAATAAAATTTTATATCCTCAGGAGTTACTTTTCAGATTTCTCTTTGTGGAGATAAAGCACTGTAAACTGTTAGTGTATATTCTTCCAAATTTTTGCTTCTTAATTGCACTGGCTGGTTGTGTGTCAGCTTGACACAAGGTGGAGTCATCAGAGAGGAAGGAGCCTCAGTGGAGGAAAAGCCTCCATGAGATCCAGCTGTAAGCCATTTTTTAAAAATTAGGGATTGACGTGGGAGGGTTTAGCCTATGGTGTATGGTGCCGTCCCTGGGCTGGTGGTCCTGGGTTCTGTAAGAAAGCAGGCTGAGCAAGCCAGAAAGCAGTACTCCTTTGTGGCTTCTGCATCAGCTCCTGCCTCCAGGCTCCTGCCCTGTTTGAGTTTCTGTCCTGACTTCCTTTGGTGATTAACAGAGATGTGGAAGTGTAAGCTGAATAAACCCTTTCCTCCCCCAACTGCCTTTTGGTTGTGGTGTTTCACTGCAGCAATAGAAACCCTAAGATACTAATAGTGTAATCTATATCATTGATTTTACAAAATGGATAATATTTTTATCCTGGTACTATAGCCCTGCCTCATTATTTGTGAAGATTGCATTATATTTCATCAGATGATTATAATATGGGTTTTTGTTGTTTTTTGATGTTTCCTTCCTTAGCCTTTTGAGTGTTTGGGTTACAGGTGTGTTCAACCAAGCCCTCTTTATCATATAGTTTGGATGGACATTAAAGTTATTTCCAGTTTGTTTGAGACAAGGCCTGCTATGTAGCTCTGGCTAGTCTGGAACTCACTATGTAGACTAGGTTGACCTGGAATTCGCAGAGATCTGCCTGCCTCCTGAGTGCTGAGGTTAAGGATGTGTGTCATCAGGCCCACTCACAGTCTTAAAATTTGTAATTAAATTTTTTTGACAATATCATACTTACATACAAATGAAGTTTGATTACACTCAACCCTTACCACTTTTTCATCCCCGTCCACTACTCCAGACTTTATCCTTCCTCCTTTTCCTCTCTTGGTCTCTGTCCTTCCCTCTCTCATTTTCTCCCTTGCTTCCTGTTTTGTTCAGGTCCTCCCAGGTAGTCACAGCTGTTGTGTGATCATAAGGACCACCTTGTATTCAGAAGGCAGCACCACACTGCATTCTTCCCCATCCTTCACTTGGCATAGTCTTCCACTCTCTCTTCTGTGATGTTCCCTGGGCCTCAGATGGGGTGACGTAGATAGCCTATTTGGGCTAAGCACTCAGCTGTCATGTTCCCCTGCCCTTACTGTTGCCCACTGCTAAGAGGCTTCTCTAATCAAGTCTGAGAGTTGCAAAAGTCTGTGGGTATAAACTATTTATTTAGAAAGCAGTTTTAATACGTGTCTATTTGGCAGACATCAGTATTAGATTCCCCAGTAGGGCATGTGACCTCCCAGAGGCTTTTGACCAATTCTGTGGTGCCAGCCATATATGTATTCCATCCTGTAGAGTTTAAATCCAGTCAGAATGCAGCTGGCTACCCTCAGAACATTCATGGTGTAGCATATCTTGCCAGGCAGTTAAGTATTGAAACAGGAACAGTCTACAGCTGGGTGTGATTGTTCTAGCACTATGGTGGTGGGTATCCAAGAGCAAATATAACAGCCTGTAGTGTTTTGAGAGTCTGCTGGGACTACCTGTCCAGTCATAGGGGAATATCCCACAGCCGACAATGGAATTTTGGTTTGAAAACCTAGGGCTTCTGGGAGCAGTGTTAACCACAATGTGGAGTACTTCTGTTCAAATTCTTTTTTCTTTTTTTAAGTCTGTTAAGTAGTAGGTTCCTATGTGACTTTTTCATGCATTTTTAGGTTTATTTTTTATTTTTATTTATTTTTTGTTATTATATTTGTGTTTTAATTTTACACATCAGCTATGGGTTCCCCTGTTCCCCCCACCCTCGCCCCCACCTCCACCTTCCCCCCAGCCCCTCCCCTCCATTCCCATCTCCTCCAGGGCCAAGACTCCCGTGGGGATTCATTTAAACTTGGTGGATTCAGTCCAAGCAGGTCCAGTCCCCTCCTTCCAGGCTGAGCAAAGTGTCCCTGTGTAAGCCCAAGATTCCAAACAGCCAGCTCATGCACTAAGGACAGGTCCAGGTCTCACAGCCTGGATGCCTCCCAAACAGTTCAAGCTATTTAATTGTCTCACTTATCCAGAGGTCCTGATCCAGCTGGGGGCTCCACAGCCCTTGGTTCATAATTCATGTGCTTCTATTCGTTTGGCTATTTGTCCCTGTGCTTTTCCAATCTTGGTCTCAACAATTCACACTCTTACAGTCCCTCCTCTTTCTCAACAATTGGACTCCTGGAGCTCCACCTGGGGCCTGGCTGAGGATCTCTGCATCCACTTCCATCAGTTATTGGATGAGAGTTCCAGCACGAACGTTAGGGTGTTTGGCCATCTGATCACCAGACTAGGTCAGATCAGGCTTTCTCTTGACCATTGCCAGCAGTCTACAGAGGATGTATCATTGTGGATTTTGGGGGACCTCTCCAGCACTCTGCCTATTCCTGTTCTCATGTGGTCTTCATTTATCATGGTCTGTTATTCCTCGTTCTCCCTTTCTGTTCTTGATCCAGCTGGGATCTCCTGCTCCCCTAAGCTTTCTTTCCCTCAAATCTTGCCCTTCATTACTCCCACTGTCGTCCAGGTTGTTCATGTAGATCTCATCCATTTCTCTGTCATTGGGTGATCCCTGTGTCTTTCCTAGGGTCCTGTTTTCTACTCAATCATAGTAGGATACTAGATGTAAAACAAAGATGACTAGACTGCTACACAACTCCAGGGAGGCTACCTAGCATTCTTAGTTTTGATTGACCCTCTCCTCCAACCCCATGTTTCTTCTATTTCTTTATTCCCTTTTCTTCTCTAGAGTCCTTCCTCTACTTTCATATAAATATGATTTACTCTCCATTCCCTTCAATACCCCCTGCCCCACGTCTCCTTTCACAATATCTGGACTCTATGGACACTCACTGCAACTTAAACAAAACTATCTAAAAATTTGACTTCAAGATCCATATTTGAGAGAGAACACCTAGTGTTTGTCTTTCTGGGTGTGGCTTACCACACTCAGTATAATATTTTCCAATTTCATTCACTTTCTTGCAAATTTCATTTTTCTTTAATGTTGAGTAGAATTTGTGTGAGTGGCTTTATGATAGTCACATATTAATTCTATAATTATTGGCTGATGGTTGAATTCATGACCAGAGATGCTCAGGAAATGGCAGGTAAACAATGGGACAAGTATAGACTCTAAGTATTATATTAGTATATGAATCAACTAAGTATTTTAAGTATTTATTTAGTACTTATTCAGTATACATTTATTAAAGGTTCAAGACAGAACTGATGCTACTCTCCAAGGATTGCCAGTAGTCATGTAGAGAGGCTTTGTTTGATGTCTTAGTTTTTGTGTAATCTCTGGGCATATGTTTAACTTCTGTCTTAATCGTGGTGTGTGTGAGTTTAGATGAGGTAATGTATGTAAAGGAGCTAGCAGAGGACCTGGTATAAGCAAATACTTAATAGGCTTGTGGACATGGAAACTGAAAAACCTCAGTTTAGGGCTGTGTGTCAAATAGTTGGTATAAGGTAGTATATGCGTTTTGGAAAGAGGTTTTAAAGCTTGCCTTTCCAGATGGTTTTGCAGCAGAAGGTCTGCTTGTTTTATTGTCACCATTACTACTAATTTACCACTTGGCCAGTTGTCAGCCTTATCTTACTGATGTTTGAAGTAAAATCATTCTCATTTCATAGATGCTTGAGAGAAACAGAAGAAGCAGTACAATTTTCAGACAGAGGTAGTAGAGCAGGAAGTTGAAGTTAAAACAGTTTAAAATCTGCCCAGTGTGGTGGCTCACACCTGTAATCCCATTTCTTGGGAGTTGGAGGTGTAGTGGATAGGCATCCCAGCATTGGCCTGGAAGTTCCAACCCCCACTGAGGCTTCGGTAATGGTCACACCCACAAGGCGGGGCAGAGGAGGAAGCAGAAGACGAAGGATCGGGAAGAACTCACTCTCTTGGTTCCGGGACGCCGGACGCGAGAGGTGGACCGAGCAGAGTTCTCCAGAGAACGCCGCCGCCGGACTACCCTCTACCTTGCCAGACTCTGCGACCTACCCCTTCATTTGTAAGTTACCCCACAAAATAAACTTCCCTTTTAACTACGTGGAGTGGCCTTAATAATTCAACCAATATCTGGCGCCCAACGTGGGGCACGAACCCACGACCCTGAGATTAAGAGTCTCATGCTCTACCGACTGAGCTGCCAAAATTTCAGACAGCCTTACCCATTACTCTGAGAGTTGCTGCAGAATCTACAGTTAGTCTACCTGAGATTTAACTATCTGAGCTTTCTCACAATACCCAACAGAGATACCATCGCTCCCTAAACAGCAGGAAGCAATTCTAAGAAAACGACGCCCCTTCTCCCTAAGGTTCATATTTCTCAGGGTTATGGTTCTAGGGTTGGGGGTGGAAGAAACTGTTAAACTCAGTACTCTCCTTAAGGAAAGAAAATATGTCTCAAAAAAAAAAAAAAATGGGAAAAGAAGAAATGGAATGAATAGGTATAAGATATTATGGTAGACTGTCATATACATTAGTAAACAAATTTAGTAATATAGCAGCCTTTGCACTGTTATGAATTCTTATATGTTGATAAAATTATAAACTTCTTACATTCCTATTTAAGATAATTTGTATATTGATACAAATACAGAACTATGTTTGTTATATTGTACACATATTTTTACTCTCATGTGAAATATTTGTATATTGATACAAATGTGAATTTATATCTGTCATACTGTATGTATGTTCTACTTCTGTTTAAGATATTCTGTATACTGATATATATTTAGGATTATTATCATATTGCATATTGCACTATACATTCCTACCTCTGTTAAAGTTATTTTGTGTATTGTCACAATTTAAAGTCATTGTCCTTTTACTGTACATCTGCTCACAGACTGTTTGCCTTATTTATAGGAAGCTTAGTCCTTAGGTTGTTTAGGTAGATAAGACTTACATAGTTATTGTCACCTATGCTTGTCATCTCTATAATTATGTTAGTTAGGTTATCCAGATTTATAAATACATAGGTCAGATGGACAGGTAATCTTCAAACACTTCATGGACCTAGAGAACATGGCATTTAAATAACTTAGAATTCTGTTGACATGAGACATAACTGCTCCTGGCAGCACCAATTTGATCCCGAGAGAATGTTGGGCTTCTAAGACATTTCCATTTGGAAGTTTGTCTTCTTGGCACAAAATGGCCTACTGGGCAAAGAACTGCCCTCGCCTCAACTGCTGACAGTACAAATGCTGTCCTTTCTGGACAAGTGGGACACAAGGAAAGCGACCACTATACTTTGCCAAGACAGGGTAAGATGGTCTTTCAGAATTCCTGCTTCTGAAAATGGTCTGTCAGATACTCTAGGCCTGTAGCCAATTTGAATGCACCAACGATACTGAGAAACATTAGGTGACTGTCCAGGCTGCTAGCTGTCTCTGTCTACTCTTGCAAGACTCCCGAAAGTTGCTTGCGTCCTTCTCTCATTTCTCAGATATTATTATATTCCTTCTCAGGTCTTTGATGAGGTTGGAGATTAGCAGTTATAGTTACAACTTAGTATATATAACATATATAATATCTTAGATAGGATATATTAGGTATTAGACTCAGGTTCTTTAGGATAGGACACCTTTTGGAATGATCTTTGTAACACGCCACCTATCCATGCCCTAGACTTCCCTGGATTTTACTATGTGTTTTTTGCTTGATATTGTTTGTACTTATTGTAATTCCAACTTATCTAGGTCATTATCCCTCATTACTCCTGGACAATATTTGATAACCATCTCTTTGTATATAGTCTTGTATTAGGTTAGAACTTTCTTATTTAGACAAAAGGGGGAGATGTAGTGGATAGGCATCCCAGCATTGGCCTGGAAGTTCCAACCCCCACTGAGGCTTCGGTAATGGTCACACCCACAAGGCGGGGCAGAGGAGGAAGCAGAAGACGAAGGATCGGGAAGAACTCACTCTCTTGGTTCCGGGACGCCGGACGCGAGAGGTGGACCGAGCAGAGTTCTCCAGAGAACGCCGCCGCCGGACTACCCTCTACCTTGCCAGACTCTGCGACCTACCCCTTCATTTGTAAGTTACCCCACAAAATAAACTTCCCTTTTAACTACGTGGAGTGGCCTTAATAATTCAACCAATATGGAGGCAGGAAAATCATGCTTTAAAGGTCATCGTTGCCTACATATCAAGTTCAAGGCAAGCCTGGATGAAGTCTACACAGCCTGCACTTGTAAGATCTTGTTTCAAAAACAAACAATAAAACATAATGTTTAAAATGCATCTTTCTCCCCATTGCTAGTTTCGGAGCACTTTTAGCAAAATACTTAATTTCTCTTAATTCTAAATTATTTATCTGTAGTATGAGGATAATGTAACAAGTACATTAAGTGGAAAAATACATGCAGAGGGGGTTGTTTAAAAACAGATGTGATATTATTATTATTATTATCATTATTATATGTGATGAATTATTTTGTCAGTGGTGAGTAATGGATTTTTGGTTCAGCTTTGCTTTCTATGGATAAAGCTTGTAAATAGCTGAATTCTGGGTGTAAATGGTATCGCTTTTCATGGAAGAGAAAGAAATAAATTCTTTAATATATTTATTCTTTTATTTAGTGCGTGTGTGCTCGTGTAGTCCTGTGCCATGGCTCATATGGAGGTTTTCTTCTTCTGTGTGTTCCAGGGACCAAACTTAGGCTGTCAGGCTTGATGGCAAGAGCCTTCTCACTGGTCCAGAAATCAGTCCTTTTAAAAGAAAATTTTGCGGCCCGGCGGTAGTGTCGCACGCCTTTAATCCCAGCACTTGGGAGGCAGAGGCAGGCGGATCTCTGTGAGTTCGAGGCCAGCCTGGGCTACAAAGCGAGTTCCAGGAAAGGCGCAAAGCTACACAGAGAAACCCTGTCTTGGAAAAACAAAACAAAAAAAACAACAAAAAATTTGCATGGTAGTGTACACATTTTATTCCAACACTCAGGAGATAGAAGCAGGTAGTTAGTTATCTGTGAGTTGGAGACCAGCCAAGGGTTCCATAGTGAGACATAAGTAACTCAAAATAAACAAGCAAATGAATGAAATTGGTTAAAAGAAAATTTTACAACTTCTCTAACTTGGGTCTCAAGATTTTCCTAGGGGAACTGTTTAGGATCTATATTTAAGCCATGAATGGAGGTAGAAATTAACCATGATACTTTCTGTCACTAAATTTCAGTTCAGAGTCTTAAAAAGAATTAGTGAATCCTGAATGGGAGTATTACTTATTCTGAAAGAAATGAGTATCAGGAAGAATATTGGGAGTGGGCTCTATTTGAACCACTGAATCATGTGATAGCAGAAAACCGGAGCCTCTGCACTTAACCTTATAAGGAGTCTATTTTCTTTAGCTCAGATAGTCATTTCCTATGATAAAACAGTCGTTTTTTTCATAGATTGTACCATTGTTTTACTTCTATTTATTCACCTATAGTATTTATTATTATTTTCTTTTTCAAAGAGAAAAGTATCTGCTCAAGGTTTGGCCATTTACATATTGACAGGAATTCTTTGAAGATTACAATTTGCCTTGAAAAAGAAATGCATATAAAGTCTAAGTGTGTGGTTTCTAAGAAAGTACTGAATTACTGGGGGCAAAAGTGAGCAAGTCATGGCTTCCCTATTTCCATTGACTCTGATTGCAGTTCATCCTATAGCTGCTGTGTTGTCAGAGATGAGATGTTAGAGTAATTCCTTAAACCTTTTTTTTTAAATCTGTAAGGCTGTTAAGGAAGTGGCAGAAAAGTTAATAACAAATGTAATAGAAATCTCTTGTCACTAGAGTCATTCCAGGCACTGGCAGATGGACACAGGGACAGGACACAGCCCTCTGAGATGTTGGTGTCTCCCATGCCTGAGCCAAATTTTGAGCTGAGTAAAAACTGTGTCTCCAGTTTCACTTTGTGTGGTGGTCTTGCTGGGAGGCAAGGAGGAGAGGGGTCAGGTAGCGTTCTACCACACAGACTTCCAGAGGCCTGGCTTCGGCAGTAGCTCCAGAAGGCAGGAAAGGCTGTTCCACAGGACTTGACGGGTTGATGGGATCCTTGCAAAACTAGGCCAGAGCAAAAGCCCTCAAGGCAGAGCCTGCTTCTACCTCCCTTCCATAAGCCCCTGAGGACACTGCCCGGAGCTGATAGTGGATACTCAGTGAGCTGTCAGGAGACCTAGAGGCTGTGAGAAGGAAGATGTGTTCCAAAGCACTATGGTTTGGCAAGGGCAGGAACGGACCTTCCAAATACAGGGTAAGGCTTTTAGCATCCCCTCCCTGCAGTATCTATGACCAGGGCACAGGCAGCCCATAATTGTTTCTGAGTACAGGGTCCTAAACCAATATTTTAATCAAATCTTTTATTGTGCCTCTGCCTTAAGAAATCTCAACTCCTTGTCTAGGCCAAGTCCCCTTTTACATTATGTCATGGATTTCTGCCCTTGTTCCTTTGGATTGTGTCGTTCTTCAGGGCTGGGTCATGACTATATATAAATGTACTGTCCTACCTGTTCCTCCTCCTCCTCGCCTTCTCAATCCAGTCACCACCCTCACGTAAGTGTGACTTAGCAACAATTATGCCTATCTGCACTTCACCTCAATCTTGCAGAACTTAGCTATTTGATTCATACTTTATGATTTATTTTAGTCTTTCTAATTCTATGCTTTTTCTGTATAGTTGTAAACTATTGTAACTATATGTAAGTATTGTAAACTAAAATGATTTATCCAGTGGTGGATTCTCATTTGAAATGAGTTCTAACTATTTCCCTTGCTTCATGAAAATTTCATAATCTTGTAAGATTTTATGAGAAGCTTTGAATTAAAGATCAGAGAGTGCTTAATTTCAGAAGGAAGGCAGGCAGACAGTGTGGTTTGGGATTTTTTGTTTTGGAATCATAGTGTCAAGTTAGCAATAGCTATGAGACTGTTATAATTTGTTTAATATGCCTGAATCTCGGGTTTTTAATCTATAAAATGGAGATGTTAATATCTTCTTGGTAGTCTCATGAGGATCGGAAGTGACGCATGTCAAATATCTGCACATCACCGGGTCTGTAGGTGGAAGCTATTAATGTTGCTTTTTTAATGATATTGCATAGCCCTTAATATACAAGTCTTTTACCACCTTGCTAAACTTATTCATAGGTATTTTATTCTTTTAGATTCTTTTAAATGGAAATGCTTTCTTAATTTCCATTTTGGAGTGCTCATTGCTGGCATATAGGAACGTAGCTGCTGGGCTATTATATATATACACACACACATACACATATGTGTTGTACGTAAGAGTAAACATGTCGTTTTGTCCTCTTGTTGCACTCTACTCTTAATTCCAGGTATATTACCTTTCTCGTTGCTGTAATGACACACCTGAAAAAGTGACTGAAGAAAGGAAGGGTTTATTTGTGTTCACAGATGTCATTGAGGAGATGGATGGCAGGAGATGAAGCAGTTATTCACATTGTGTCCATACTCAACAGGCAGAGGAACGAATGCTGGTACTCAGCTTGCTTTCTTCCTGTTTGATCTGAGAATCCAGTTCATGGAATGGTGTACCCACATTTAGGGTCATCTGTTCACCTCAATTAACACATTATAAAAACTCCTTCATAGGCATGCCTAGATGTTTGTTTCCTGGTGATGCCTCCAAGTTGATAATCAAGAAGCACCATTCCAGGTGCCTCTCTCCCCCATAGTCTCCCATTTTTACTTTGATGTTTTCCACACATACTACCACTCAGTCAGGAAAGCAAAGAGACACGAATGAATCCTGGTCCTCTTTTTCAGTTTCTCTCTTTTCAGTCCAGCACCACTAACCCGTGGGATGATGCACCCACTTTCAGAGTGGGTCTTCTCTCATTTAATCCTCCCTGGCAACTCTTCCACAGACAGACCTGGAGATGTGTCTCATAGGGATTCTAAATCCAGTCAGCTTGACAGTGAATTAACCAGCACTGTGTGTGTGTGTGTGTGTGTGCGCGCGCGCACATGCGCACGCTCTGTATAGGAAAGAAAACATGCAGTGCTTGTCTTTTTGATCTGGCTTATTTTGTTTACTCTGATGACCTCCCAGTTCCATTTTCCTACATAGGTCAGAGTTTTATTTCTTTCTGTGGTTGAATAATACTCCACTGTGTGTGTATATATATCATATTTTTATCCAGTCATCCTTTTAAAAAGTTTTTTTTAAAAATGTGTATAAGTATTTTGCCTGCATGTATGTAAGTGCACCATGTGTATATGGTGCCTACTGAGTCCAGAAGAGGGTTTTAGGTCCTTAAGAGCTAAAGTTACAGGCAGTTGTGAACAGCTGTGTGGCTGTTAGGAACAGAACTGAGACTTCTGTAAGCAGCTAGTGCTCTTAACTGCTGAACAATCTCTCCAGCTGTCTGTTTACTTCTTGGTTGGCATTTAGGCTGGTTGCATATCTCAGCTGCCAGAGGAAATCATAAGGAAACACTTCAAGATATAGGCATAGGCTAGGACTGAAAAGGCCTCTCATAGCTCAGGTAACATTAAGAATTGATAATGGGCTGTCTGAAAAAAGTTAAAAGACCTAGCTTATGCCTTTATTTGAAAGTGCGTCTTTATGTTTTCCTCTGGCAGCTTTAAAGTTTTAGTTACTACATTAGTGTGATTGAGATTAAGGTCTTAAAGGTATAAGGGTGAGAAGGTAGATATCTAGTTGTGTTCTTCTGTTGATGGAGATCCAGTTATCCCAGATCATTTGTTGAAGAGACTGTCTATTCTCTAATGTGTTTTAGGTGTCTTTAGATGCATGGGCTTATTTCTGGGTCATCTATTCTATTCCATTTGTCCTTGTGACTGTGTTTTGATGCTTTTGTTACTGTGTCTCTGTAATATAATTGAGGTCAAGCATCGTGATACATTCAGCATTATGTCATAGAATTATTTTGTCTGTTCAGGAACATTTGTACTTGTGAGTTTCAGGATTTTTTTTTTTTTTTTCTTTCAAATTCTGTTTAGCGTACCATTGAAAATTTTGTTTGGCTTCCATTGACTCTATAGGTCTTGTTCATTAATGCAGCCATTTTCACAGTCTTTTTCTGTGAATCTGAGTTTGGAGAAATCTTTCCATCTTCCGTTTTCTTCTTCAGTTTCTTGAGTGTTTTTAAATATTTTTAAAAATTATGCACATGCATGTGTCTGTCTATGTGTGGGTTTGTGCATATGCATGTCCTTAGAGACCAGAAGAGGATATTGGATTTCCTGGAGCTGGAGTTACCAGGAGCTTGTGAACTGCCCTGTGTGGGTTCTGGGAAGCTAACTTGAGCCCCTGCCCTCCAGCCCTCAGTCTTGTGGTTCTCGTTACAGCTCTTTGACTCCTTTCAGGCTTGTTCTTGGGGTTTCGTTCAGTGGAAGGTATTGGATGCATCCCTCTCTGATTTTTCTCAGCAGCTTGTTACAGGCACAGAAACAAGCAGCTGGCTTTTGTACTAATTTGTATTGTGTCACTTTGCTGAAAGGGTTTATCAGCTCTAAGAAATTTTGTTGAAGTCTGGAGGGAATTTTAAGTTTAGGACCATGTCATCTGCAAACAGGGGTAGTTTGCCTTCTTTCCTTAGCTCTGCTGAAGACTTTAAGAACTGTTTCTCTTTTATTTATCAGTTTGGTTAAAGGTTTTTTAGTCGTGTGTGTGTGTGTGTGTGTGTGTGTGTGTGTGTGTGTGTGTGTGTGTGTGTGTTTGTACACATAGGAGCTGCAAGATGCATATGGAGGTCAGAGAACAACTTGTGGGAGCTAGTTCTCTCCTACCATGTGGTCCTGAGAACAGATCTTCAGGATTGGTGGCAACCACCTTTATTCACTGAGTTATCCGCCAGCCCATTCAACCTTTGTTTCCCGAAACAGGGTCTTTCACTGAACTCGCCAGTTGACCTAAGCTGGTTAGCTAGTGCCCTCAGGATCTCTTGCCCATTGCTAGCTATATGTGTGGTTCTGGGACTCCAGTGCAGGCCTCACTGTATTAGCTTCAGTTCTTTGTACACCAGTGACCTCTGCTGGTCACAGTTAACATTACAGTCTGTGGGCTGGTAAGTTCTCCCTTTTTGTCAAGATTCATAGGTAATTTACTCATCACCAAGGTGGTTTATGCTTTAGGAAGGGGTTGGTTGTGTCCCAAGTGCATTGGAAGTCTAGGGAGCAACAGCAACACTGAGGTCTTTAAGACAGGCTTGTCAATCTGTGCTTTAACAATCTGTTAAACAGCTTCATGGGTATAGCTGCTCTGACATTTCTAAGAGACATAATCTCACAGTAAATGTCCTGTTCCTCTGGCTTTTACAATCTTTATACCCTCTCTTCCATTATAATCCATGATCCTTAGGTGCAGGAATTGTAGATGCATCAGTTGGGACTGGGCACCACGTGATCTCTTGTTCTCCATACTTGACCAATTGTGGATTTCTGGAATGGTCTCTGTCAGTAGTGAAGAGAAATTTCTTTGATGAGGGTTGCAAACTTCACTTATTTGTGGGAATAAGGATAAATATTTAGAATTTTGTTAGGAATTAGGCTGGTTTAGGAAAGCAGGAGCTGTAGGTACTCTTCCAAGATTCACTTCACTAGCTCTGGGTAGTTGGCTAGGTTCCCAGTCTCTGGCATGTCTTCCCTCTCGTTGACCAGTTCTGAAGTCCATTTAGAGAGCTGTTGGTTACCACCAGGATATGTATGCCACTCTTGCAGCAATCCTTAGGGTTATCATAGCATGCTAGTCATTGTTGTGGTTCAAAGGTGTCATAGTGGCTGCTTAAACAAGACCTGAACAACAGTGATACCACTAGACATGCTAACACATAAGGGGAAAGACCAGGGGGCTTCAACTCTAGACAGGCCAACTAAGGAGTACTGAAAGCAGGAGAAATAGTCTTCTCCAGGGAAGAGCTCCCAATAGGTTTATCCAGTACCCAAGTGGTCAACCCTGAAATCATATACATGCAGGTAACATATGGACTGAACATGTTGTATTTATACATTAATGAATACACACATAACCACTACTACCAATTAAAGAAAAAGAAGCCAAGAGAGCAAGGGGGATACATGGAGAGGTTGGAGGGAGGGAAGGGAAGGATGAAATGATGTAAGTATATTACAATTTCAAAACATAAATTATAAAAATTAATATTAAAAAACACCCCAGGTGTTTAATAGTTTGGGGTTTGGTGGCACATGCCTTTAATTCCAGCATTTGGGAGACAGAGGCATGTGAATTTCTATGAGCTTAAGTCCAGTTAGAGCTACATGGTGAGACTATCTCAACAATACAACAATAAAGTCTGTTAAACAAGTACTATATTTGAGGGATGGAGCTGTGTATGTACAGTGGTCCACTGGAGCTTCAGAACCCTTAGTTCCTGCAACAGAGTGTCTTATACTTTTCCACATCTGACTCCTTGTCACATGAGAAATTTGTATGTAAGCATCTAGAATTAATATGTAAGTTAAACATTTGCTTGGAATAAATCATAAAATTAATTTAAAATACATTGGTGATATACATGTGATTTTGATATTTGTTAAGGATGAAAGCAAAGTTGCATATTAGTTGTACGTGGATATTTCTGTCCTGTCTGCCAGCTCCTGAATGACCAACATGGAGATTTAATATTACTTATAAGTGTTCAGTTTATAGCTTAGGCTTTTTACTAGCTAACTCTGACAATTAAATTATCCCATATTTGTTATCTGCGCTTTGCCACATGACTTGGTACCTTTTCTCAGTATGTTATGCCCATCTTGTTTTTGTCTGCATCTGCTGGCGACTCCTGACTCCGTCCTTCCCCTTTCCCAGAGTCCTTAGTTTGGTTTTCCCGTCTCTACTTCCTGCCTGGCTACTGGCCAGTCAACTTTTTATTTGCCAATGAGTAATGAATATTCATAGTGTGCAAAGAGATTGTTCCACAGCAATTAGTAACAGGGCTGTAATTTTTATGTATCATGTCTGAATATTTGATGCTGTACGAGTTAGAGCATCTTCAGAGTTTTGCAGAATGGATTGATATTTTGATTTTTGTAGTCATTAGTACCTAGATTATCACTTGTATAAATATATAGACAAATGGCAGAACTATGTTTAAGGTCATTTCAGAAATTGTTGAAAGTTTTGTCCTAATCCCAAACCACAATAACACATTTTTATGAAATTGAAATCAGGATCACAAACATCAGTTTTTAAAATCAAACATTCTAACATACTATAATTCAGAGATACACTAATTCGATGCTTTCATGTTAAGAAATGGCAGTAGATATTGGGCGTTAACAGCTTAGATGCAAGATTGTAAAACATCAGAATCGAACTTCTGCCCTCCGGGGTTCTCCCATTGTGCTGTAAGCCTGTATTTAAGACCTCCTCCCTCCTTCAATAAATGGCATTAAAAAAAAAAAAAAAAAAGGAAAGGAAAGAAAGAATTTGAGGACAGCAGTGTTCTAAAATAGGAAGTGGTTTTGGTGTCATGAGCCTTTGAGGATGCTGGACTAAAGTCTTTCAAATTGTGCAAACAAGAAAATTGTATACTATGAGAACTATCTGTCAATAAAGATCCTCTCTCTCTCTCTCTCTCTCTCTCTCTCTCTCTCTCTATCTATATATATATATATATATATATATATATATATTGCAGTAGGAAAGTACTTGTCTTTGTTTTCTGTATTTAAACAACCGTGTTTCTATAAGAGCAGAACTATTTGTATGTGCAGCTCCTACACTGGTCTTGAATCCTAGCCAAGGGTTCCAACAGTGTTTATTGGCTTTGCATGGAGTGATGGCATGCTCGGTACAAAGTGACATGCTGATGAACCAAGGCTACCATGAAATCATGTGCACTGGGAGTGAGTGCAGCCAGATACACTCCAGATTCATCTGTGTTTGTTTTTAAATTAATTTTTGGTTGTTGCATTTTCAGAACCTTTCGCTGTTGCCATTGGGGTGGTCACAACATATAGCTTAAGAAGTTGTGCACTGTAACAGTGAGCCTCTTAGCAGATAGGTGGTTTCAGAGGTTGAGTCCCCTGGCTTCAGGCAGTTTGGAGGCATGGGAGACAGTTAAGGTCAGTTCTTAGCCACCTGTGACAGATTACTTCTCCTTGTAGGGTCACTGCCTGAGCTGAGCCTCTTGTTCCTGGAACTTTTTCTTTGTGGTGGTCTGAACCTGCTGCCCTCTACGACTGCCTCTCACTGTGGCACCCTGAGCTATGGTGGTTGACTTCAGCCTTGCTGACGTGGTTGTTACTTGTGCTCAGGTCATCCAGGCTAACTCAATTTTAGATAATGGATCCTCTCAAGGTGGCACAGGCCAAAGAGCCCTGGAGACACAGCCAGTGACACAGTTGGGCATCTCTGTGATGACCCAACCCTGGGCTCATGAGAATGAGGGTCTGAGTCTGTTCTTTCGGTAGGCCCATCAGTCTTCCTTCACCAGGGCTGTCGGGCTTATTTCTGCGTATGGCTTCCACTCCCCATCCCCATTCACATGGCCACACACATGGCTGCATTTTGTGAAGTTAGTTGTCCTGTTCCTCAGCTCTTTTCAGCCGTCTCCCACTCTTGATGGTCTCCAGTGCTCTTCTCTTCCTTGTAATAGTATTCACCTGTGTTATCCTGACTTTCTTCCTTCACCTGTCACACACAAATGGCTTTCAAGCTGCAGTTTTAATCTCAAGTTATCACTCTTTCTTCTGTGAGTGAAGGTCCGGTGTTGTGTTTCATGTTAGGAAACTGCCTGCTAATCCCCCTTCTGTTCTGTCAGATGCCTTTTCCACCTAAACTGAGATGCCTGTGAGGTTGGCTTTTCCTATTAACCTGTAACATTGGTCGACTTAAGTCTTTGTAAGGTGGCATCTAACGTCGTTAACTTTAAGAGACACTGCTTATGATAGGTAAATTGCTCTTTTTAAGCAGTATTAGCTACTTGAGTTGGGGTGAATTCTGCATCTGTCCTTCATGTCACTTTCAGAGAGGTGAAAATCACAGTCATTTGTGATTACAGTCTGGTCTGCTCCCTCTGGAGCCTGGTACCAAGGTCCCATTCTGGGAATGCATGTTGCTGTTGCCAGATTGCTGCCCTTCTGGAGAGTAGGCAGGCCAAGGGTAAGTGACACCACAAAATATCTTACCATTTTAAAATTGCCTTTTTCTCTGCTTTTTTCCTTCTCTCTTTTTAAGGAAGTCGTTTTAAAATTATAATATACACACACACACATATATTAAGTTTACAATGTAATTGGCTTTTCGGTGAAGTTTTCTTACATGTAAATCATTGGACTTTGCTCATGTTTTCCCCAGTAGTGCTCTTACCTCCCGTCTCTGCTGATCTTTCCTCTCCTCTGCTTTCATGTCATAGATATGTCATGAGATGTGTGTGTGAGTGTGTGTGCTTGAGCACATACAAAATCTAGGTTCTCCAGGAAAGGGCATGAAGTACTTTTCCTTCCATTATTTCCTCTGTTCTCTCTTCAGACCTCTTTCTCACCTTCTTGTTTTACACACACACACACACACACACACACACACACACACACACACACACACACACACCAAAACAACCTAGATCCCATGTTTGGGAGAAAACATTCGTTGTTTGGATCTGGCTTACTTTGCTCTTAACATTACCCTGTTCTTCGGTCAGTCAGTGTTCATGCACTGCTCAAGTTTTTACATATTTTCTGGAGTGCTAGCAAAGTTGGTTCTGTAGGCTTTTTCCTTTTGGTGTTTCTAGGTGGGTAGATGCTTGGAGCTGCCTACTCTAATGTTTTGCTGATGTCACTTTGTTTGCGGTTTTATAAAAATTGCTTCCGTTTTTTCATTTCTCTTTAGGCACTGTTCATTGTACATTATCACTCCGATGTTTCCTGTAGAACCTCTTCTATTTATTTTTTGATTTTTCCTATGTTTTCTAGAGATCCTTCCACCCCTGCCCAGTTGTTTTGATCACAGAGCGCCCTCTTCTGTTGGTTTTGTAATGTATTTTATTTTTCCTTCTCTACTTTTTCTTTTGTTGTCCTGTTAATCTTGATTCCATTTCCAGCAGCTCTCTGTCACTGAGCAGCTGTGTCTTGGAAGGCAGCTTTGATTGGCAGGTTGCTTTAAAGAATTTCTATAGGGGAGCTTGTTTACCTGAGTGCTAGAGCCTAGTTTTCACACTGAGAGGCTCTGGGGTCTACTGGGAACCAGGTTTATATAGTTATTCCGTTGAGTTAAATGTTTCCATTTTCAGCTTCTTTTCTTTTACTGTGCTTCAAACTGTTCCTGGAATACCTAGTAGCTATTTTGTGATACTCAGGTCCAGTCAACCACACTATGTATGGTCATGGCAGCTATTTTCCCTGGTTTTGTTTCATGGGGTTTTGGATTTTTTTCTTTGTCTTAGTCACTCTGTTTGATTTTAGGTGATGATTGAAGTAAATTAAAAATGTGGTTTTGCAGTGTCTGCAATCTATACAGAATTCATTCTGTAGTCACAATTAGAAACTCCCCTTTGTGGTGCTGGGCTGTTGCTGTTGGTACATACAGAAACTGGGAGTGGTGCATGTGGAAAATCCAAAGTTCAGGCTCACCATCTGCTGGTAGCAAATTTGAGGCTAGCCTGGGGTATGGGAGAGCTTGTCTTGAGGACTAAACAAATAAACCTCTTCTATATATGGAGTTAGAATTTGTGGTTACCTATGTCTTATATGTGATACACACACACTATGCTTATGTTTTGTTTGGAAGCTTAGCCCTTTTTGGTGTTTGGATATTTGCAAAGCTTTTCAACTTTGAAAAGGTTATAAAGAAGAAGTGTATCATTATAGTAGGGATGAAAGTATTTTCAGGTTCTAAATATTTCACATTGAAAGTAATGTGCAATGTATGTACTTACAGATTCAATTAGTCTATAATAGGAATTTTGTGAAGTCATATAATATAGTGTGCAGTGCTGTGACTGTGCATTGGTCAGCAAGAAATTAGGAAAAGTCATTGTTGGCACAGAAAACCTTTCACTTAGGAACTGCCATCAATACATGATTTTAGGGAGCTCAACACTCACTTGGGAAAGCAAGAGTTAATTGAAGAATTAAGTCCTGAAAACAATGAAAGTACCCTTGTTCAATGTTGGTCTTCAAGCCCAGAGGGTGGTGGGTTTTTTTGTTTTTTGTTTTTTAATAAATTTAGGACTATATACTTGTTCAACACTAAGGTGAATGCCTAGTGACTAGTGCAGGCAGTGGAACTGCTAGGATATTCTTTAGGGTGCTGAGAAAAAGGGTAAATAAATCTGCCAATGCCTTAAAATGTTCAGCTGTGATCAAAACTGTTTTCTTTTAAAGTGGAAAAGAGCATAAAGAAGACCATTTCTGGTTTGACAGGACCAACTGGTATACCTGCTTTCTGTGACCGCATTCAGGAGCTGTAAGCACAGTCTCTTCCAGTCCCTGGCCAACTCGTTAATATCTTTAGTTAACCTAATGTAAGAATAAACATGGCGATTTCTGTACAGTGTAACCCTAATAATAATGGCACTATTTTAGAGGTGGTACTAAAGCATTGTTTTTAATTTTTTTCTTTTTTGAGAACAGCTGCCTTAGTTAGTTGTTTTCTTCTTCTGCCTTGTTGCTGTGATAAAATATTCTCGACAAAAACAACTTGAGGGAGAAAAGGTTTATTTTAGCTCTCAGTCCAGGGTACAATAATCCATCATGGCAGGAAGGTCAAGCCTCAGGATCCTGCCCTGCCGGAGTTCCTGTCCTGACTTCCTTCAGTGATGAACAGTGATGCGGAAGTGTGAGCCCATAGCCTCCCTGAGGCCCCTGGCCTCCAACTTTGTGGTCATGGTGTTTTGTTGCAGCAGTAGAATAGTGTGGTAGTCTTCAAATTGTCGCCTGGGAATAAATTCAACGTAATGTTAGTTTTACATTTTTAGCAAATTATTAGCCTTTGATGTGATAAATCTTGTAAGAGTGCTTGTGAGATGAATAAAGGATAATCAAACATGAAGTCAGTGTGTAGTGGGAACATTCTTTTGATTATATTATTTGCACGTTACTTCTGTAACCTTTGGAAAGATAATTTAAGTTAACTATCACATTTCTTACTTATATATGAGTTTATTAATATCTATATCATTGACTTCTTACTCTTGGGTTAAGGTCTCATTATATTGCTCTGGCTGGCCTTGAGCCACTATGTAGCTCAGGCTGGTATCAAATTCAGATTCCTGAGTGCTGGGATTACAGATATGGGCTACTATTTCAGAATTAAAATTCACCTTTTAAAGTGTATAGCGCAGTACATTCATGGTGTTATGCACCTATCACCTTTATTATATATTATCCCTATTCTTAATAGAAACTATGTGTCACTCAGTCACCCTGCCGTCTTAGTCGCTTGCAACCATATATATATATATTTGTTTTATGTGCTTACACATTTGGCATGTTTTCTGTGAGTGGGCTGATCCATGGTTGGTGGGGACTTGTGGTGATGACTGCAGCTGCGTGTCTCCTTTGCCATCTTCTCTGCTCTGCTGCTGGGGATTTAATGCTGTGCTTGACGAGCACTCTGTCTCTGAGCTGCACCTCCCATCCGTATTTGTCTTTCTCCTTTTCCTTTGAGACAGGGTCTTCATCCTTGATCTCATAATCCTCTTGCCTAAGTCTCCTGAATGCTGAGATCACAGGCACATGCTATCACACCCATCCCAACTTACCTTCGTTTACTTTGCATTTATGTCTTGTAGGCTCATCACAGAGGGTATATATGTATTAATACTTGATTCTTTTGTATTGTCAAAGAGCCTGGTGTGTGGATATGCTGCTCTTGTTTATCTATTCAGTTGATAGACATTTCAATTGTTTCTGGTCTTGATTATTATGAACAATGCTATTATGAATCTTTGTATGCAGTTTTGTGCAGACTTATGGTTTCTACTATTTTGGATAAATTCCAAGGAGTTTTAGATTGTTGGGTTGTACTCTAACTTTATGTCTAACCCTTCTAACACGAACTGTTTTATAAGGTGGCTCCACCATATGTACAGTTAAAAATTTTAACTATCCAGTTTTACATTTTTATTTTCGTGTATGTTGAATATTAACTGAAATGAGTCATTTCAGTTGATAGTGGAAAGGTTCTCTTGAAGTAGTTTACAAAGTTGACAGTACTTTTTAAAAAGTAAGTTTGAAATTATTACTGTTAACCCTTTGCTTTTTCTTTTCTTTTTAGTTTTATCTCCAAGACACTAAAAGTAGTAATGGTACCTTTATAAATAGCCAGAGATTGAGTCGAGGCTCTGAAGAAAGTCCACCATGTGAAATTCTTTCTGGTGACATTATCCAGTTTGGGGTAGATGTGACAGAAAATACACGGAAAGGTATGAGTATGGATCAAGTTTTCCTGTCATTTGTCTTTATAAGTTTTAAAATCTTTATTAGTGTTATAAAACATTACATGCTTGTAAGATCTATTTAAATATGGATATGTGAAGCAAAAAATTTAAAAGTTACTCACTTCTATTTGCTTTTTTAAAGTTATAAATTATGAAATATTAATTAGTAATGAATATTCCTCATCATGTTATAAAACCATAGGGAGCTATTGTGTCAGGAAGCACTTGGCTGCAGTGACATTACACCCTAGCCAAGATGACCTAACAACCTGGGGATGATATTTGTCATCAGTAGCAAGAATTACTGAGACTTAGCGAGCAGTCTGGACACAGACAGTTGTTAGTTGACTTAATGATATAATGGAACTCAGTCATAAAAGCAGAAGAGAAATTAGCTGTAGGGGTACAGGATAGGTAATGGGCAAATTTAATCTAAGTGCAGCAATTGATACACTTTTTCTCATACACATGTGCATATGTATAAAAAGATATAGTTAAACTCATTATTTTGTATCCCAACTAAAAAAACCATAAAAATGATGTAATGAATGTCTGATATTTTACCCTAGATGTAAGTATGGTTTTAAGGTCCTTACTATCCTTTTTTCTGCTCTCTTTAACATACTGTTTTCTCAATGCTTTTGCTTATCTCACGGTCAGAGTGCTGTAACTGCAAACCTAGTACTCCATGCCAAAAGATAATGTGGGGATAAAATGCCCTCTTATGTCCCTTTTTATGTTGAAAAGTCAATCTTACAGAACACACTCCAAACTAATATTTCCTTATGAATTACTGGCCTCATGAATAGGTCACACACACAATTATCTATAGTACCAAAGAAACCCGATAATTGACAAAAAAGAGAACAAGGAGATCCGTGGTTGATATAGCTCAGTTATGATTGGAGTATGAACTGTTAAAATCTCTATGAAACCAGAGTTCTGTGGGCAAGAAAGAAGAGGAAAGCTGTGGGGGCAGGTGGTAGTACTGAATGCAAGTATAAGGTTTTCTGTGCTACAGTCTCTGAAACTGAAAGTTCTTTAGCTAAATAATGCAGATTACTCTTCAAACTTGTTTTATTTCATAATTCTGAAGCTTCTTTGCTCTAACTAGTTCATTGTCTATTCTCTGATTATGAACATTTTTATTTTTGTTATTTTTTTGAGATAGGGTTTCTCTATGTGGTTTTGGTGCCTATCATGGATCTTGCTCTGTAGACCAGGCTGACCTCGAACCCACAGAGATCCACCTGGCTCTGCCTCCTGAGTGCTGGGATTAAAGGTGTGCACCACCCACCGCCTCCCAGGTGATTGTGAACTCTTATGGCTGACTCAAAATTAAAGCACTTCTGGTACAAACCAAAAGGGCGTAATTCAGACAGTGGGGCAGTAGATCGGCATGTTTCTCCCTCTGTTTTTCTGAGTGTGGCCTGATCTAGTGATGTCCCAAAGCATTAGACTCTGCTATTTTGCACAGCACAGTGCACTTGGCGGTGGTGCTGACTCTCATTCTGTGTGAAGCTCTCTGCATAAACCTGCATTGCCATTAAAATGGTAGTCTCATTTTTGTTATTTTTTTTTTCCCCTTTGTAAGATGTATGTGGTACTTGAATTTGGGTAGGGCCAACCCTGTAGGAATTTCCATTTAGAGCTGTAAAGTAAGGTTGAATCTTGATGTAAAGTGTTGATTACTCCTTAGTAAGAGAACTCAGATGGTGTGAAGCCACTGAGAAGAGAGAAGAGTAAGCCTCTCTTTGCTGCTTTTGTAGCATACATGTAAGTAAGCCACAGCAAGGGACTTGGACTACACTGTATTTCTTTCAAGGATTCCTACTTAGTGATTTAGAGTTCTCAAATAATTATTAGGCAGTAATTGATGAAAGAATGTGGTTATCAGTTTTAGGAAATGGCTTAGTTAAGCTATACCTAGCAAATCCTTCAGTATGCTGGCATATATGCAGATTTACAGGGGGTTGATAACAGAATGCAGCTTGCAGCCCTTTCTAGATTCCTTCACACTCTTCCCCATCTACTGAGGGAGATTTAGGATAATTATTAGTAGAGTATTATTTCTGCAATACTGGGTTTCTGCAGACTTCTTTGAATGCTTATCTTTTGGCATTTATTGTTTTCACAAAGTTTATTTAATTTGTAGGCCCTTTCTAACATACCGGTATGTTAGAAAACATGTATTACCTGTTCAAGCTTACACTAGAAAAAAAATATAGATTTTTTTTTTTAATGCTGGATAGTAGTATGATGAGTTTTATAACACTTGAAGAATCCTAAATACACAGTATTACTGGATAGCTCTGGGTAGAAGTCAAGAGGATTTTCAAACTGTGTTAGGAAGGAGAGGCCACTTGTACATTGTGGTAAGTCCTTTAGTGAGACGACATTTACTGGGGCCTGGCATTCATAAGGCCTTGAACTGTACATTCTCCTTTTAAACCATTACATATTTGTGTCTGTTTGCCACCTATGTGCATGTACCTGTGGAGGCCAAAGATGTAGGATCCTTGGAGCTGGAGTTGTAGGTGGTTGTGAGCTGCATAGTATGGGTGCTGGGACTAGAGCTCAGGTCCTCTGAAGAACAGCAAGTGCTCTGATTGTGGAGCCCCTCTCCAGTCCCCCATTCTTTACTAATTCTTTCACTTCTTCCTCTTTTCTTCAGACAGGATCTCCTGTAGCCCTGGCTGGCCTGAAACTTCCTATGTAAAACAGGCTGGTCTTGAACTTGTGAGAGACCTATCTGCCTCTATCTCTTGAGCACATTCGTTATTTCTTGTCCCCAGCCTATTCCAGCTGTCTTCTTTATGTGTGCTTTCTTTTTTTTTCTTTTTAATCCCTAACACTTTTTTCTTTTTGCCTTTACTTCCATTTCCAGCTTTCTAATCTTGTTTTGTTTGTTCCTTTCTTTTTCTTTTTTTTGGTTTTTCGAGACAGGGTTTCTCTGTGTAGCTTTGCACCTTTTCTGGAGCTCACTTGGTAGCCCAGGTTGGCCTCGAACTCACAGAGATCCGCCTGGCTCTGCCTCCCGAGTGCTGGGATTAAAGGCCTGCGCTACCACCGCCCGAAGTTTGTTCCTTTCAATATATATCTTCTTCCCTTCCCTTGCTTACTACAAATTCCCATGTTGGTTTTTATTTCTTACAGTGCTATGATCCTTCCTTTTTATTTATATCTTTTTATTTATATGTCTGGTCTGTTTCCTTGTTGAGATCTTCTTAAGGGCAAGGACCTAGTCATACTCATCGTTTTCAACATTATTCTCAGCTACTGCTTTGTAGCCAGCAATTTCTCAGTGAATATTTATTGAGCAAGTAGATAAACCCAGAGAACTCCCACATCTCATGGCCAACAAAAAGAATAAGCCAGTAGTAATATTACTCATGGTATGCTAAGAGAAATAAAGAAGTGAAATCTATATAATGAGAAAAATGACTTTACCACTAGGAAGTAATAAAACTTGTTGGAGAAACAGCAGATCTTTGTCCAGGTCAGTGAATACACACATTGAGCCTGGAAGATTTGTATCATATCAGTAAAGTTATTTATCTAAGATTGCTGGCCTCCCATTAAAAGGACTTCTAGAAATTAACATGAGTGAGTCTCTAACTGTGAAAGACAGGCATTTTGAACATCAAATGATAACAGTATTGGGTTGAAGTATGTTCAAGTTGATGAGCTTGCATTAAAACTAAAAGGGAAAATTGATATTTTTTTTATTACTTTTGTAAGAACTTAGAAGAAATCTATTTATCATTTTGAAAACAGGTAAATAATGAGAAAGAATAAGAACTCTCATATTTCTTGTCCTGTAAGAAGTATAGCTTGGTTGGTTGGTAAGGGAGTAGTTCATTGGTAGAATGCTTGCAGGTATGCGTGCAGTTCTAATTTAATCTCCAGTACTTAGAAAAAAAAACAACTACCACAACAAACCTCAGTTATACCTGAGTTCAAAAAAGAAAGCAGTTGAAGAGGCTGGAGAGGTGGTTCCGTGGTTAATTGTATGCATTGCTCTTAAAGAGAGCCAGCGTTCAGTTCCCAGTGCCCACATCAGGTGTTCAATCACAGACGTGACTCCAGCTCCAGGTTATCTGATACCTTCTTCTGGACTCCTCAGGCACCTGCATTCATGTCTACATACCCGCACGCTATGCACATAATTAAAACACGCATCTTTTTAAAAAAGTAGTTGAAGGTTGAAAGCTTGTGATGATTGAACTACAGTTATCAAGAGAAAACCGAATGATAGAATATTAATTTAAATTTAGAACAAAAGCACTGTTGATTCACCCATCTTTGTCTGCTCTTCTAACTCCTAAAGCCTAAGGATTAGAAGACTTCTAAAGTAGAAAACTGAAAGATAGAAAGTTCCTAACAATTATTTTACCTTAAATGCTAAAAATCAATTAATGCAAACTTTTCAGTCTGGAAAAATGAATACCTGATTCAGATGGTGTTTTTTAAAGGTTTCATAGATTTTTGGGGATTCTGTTGCCCTTCCTGCTGTTGCAGGTCTTCTTGCGCTCCTTCAGGCTAAGTGTAGACCAGTACTGCACTGGAGGCCGAGCCGGACAGAATGTTTCTTTCCCTTTCCAGGGCCTTCAGAAGCTTTTAAACCAGTCACACTGAACATGGGTCCCCTAAGGGGCATTTGTGTGAGGAGGCAGCAAGAGGCTGAATGCGTACCACAGAGTAAATAGATCTCAAAACCAAAATAAACAGCCTGTATTGATACTAGAGGAAGGAAACCCAGCGGCAGTCAGCTCTTAGTGTTACTGTAATCTCTGGTAGTCTGCATCCGCAGAGTTATGGTAAATAGTTCTTCCACATGTCTGTTACTGCCTCCATTGGACATACCTGTTCTTCATATTTAACACTGATGAAGTTTGTATGTGATTTAGAATATCTGTGTATATTTAATGTGGCAATGTTCTGATGCTCCCTTTCCTTTCTGGACAAACTTTTTAAATGACATGCTTTACATTTAGTCCTTGAGTTGGAAATATAGTGATAATTTTTGTGGTGATTTTGAGAGCAAAATATGTTTAAAATATTTATAGACTTCTTTAGAACATTATTATCCTAAGTATTTCCTTCATAATAATCAGGTTCTCTGTGTTTTTGAAAGAAGGCAAGGGGGTGATAAGCATGGAAAATATATCTTTTTGTTTGTTCGTTTGTTTTTTGGGTTTTTCGAGACATGGTTTCTCTGTGTAGCTTTGCAACTTTCCTGGAACTCACTCTGTAGCCCAGGCTGGCCTCGAACTCACAGAGATCCGCCTGCCTCTGCCTCCCGAGTGCTGGGATTAAAGGCATGTGCCACCGCTGCCCGGCTGGAAAATATATCTTCATGCTATACAAATACTCTTTTAGTTTTCGTTTCTGTCTTGGGAATTGAATGTAGGGCCTTGTAGAGCAAGGCAATTGCTCTACCATTGAGCAGTATTCCAGCTTTTTCTGTTTCCTCATCCCCAAAGAAAGCTCAGAATTAATACACATAAAAACATTTAAAACTTCTTTTAACACAGTGTTTCACAAACTCATTTGACCCCCAATTCCTTTTTTTTGTGTTTTTTTTTTTTTTTTTTTTTTTTCTTGTTTTTTTTGAGACAGGGTTTCTCTGTACAGCCCTGGCTGTCCTGGAATTCACTCTGTAGACCAGGCTGGCGTTCAACTCACAGAGATCCACCTGCCACTGCCTCCTGAGTGCTGGGATTAAAGGTGTGCACCACCACTGCCTAGCTTCCAATTACTTTTTGGTTAACACTTTTTAGCACTATATTTTGGGAAATTCTATTGTACTGAGTTGATTAATACAAATATTAAAATATGCCTATCACATTGCTTTAAATACTTGCCTATTGCAAATCCAAAAGATTACTAAGTTTTCTACACACCTGTGTATCTAGTTGACATGAAGTCTCTTCACAGAAGGGTTGGCTGTACTTAGACATGGACTTCTAGTACTTGGTTCACTCCGTTGATTTATATATCAGTCCATTTACTGAACTTTAATTTAGCTGATGAATAGAATTCCTGATGTGATATATCACATGTTGGCTCTGGTACTGCAGTTTTATTCTGTAGCTCATCCACCTATTTTACCTTTTGTTGTAAATTTATAAAAAGTTTTTTTTTTTTTTTGTTTTTTTTGTTTTTTGTTTTTTGAGACAGGGTCTCTGTAGCTTTGGAACCTTTCCTGGAACTCGCTCTGTAGACCAGGCTGGCCTCGAAATCACAGAGATCCGCCTGACTCTGCCTCCCAAGTGCTGGGATTAAAGGCGTGCGCCACCACCGCCCCAGCAAAGAACTGGGCTGGAGAGATGGCTCAGCCGTTAAAGACTAGGCTCACAACCAAAAAGTTTTTTGCTAGCATATTTTAATTACACATAATAATGTATTTCATTATGACATTTCATACATGTATCTGAAATACTTGGTTCTATTCACCCATTATCTTCTTTTGTTCTTCCCCTGGTAATGCCCTTAAAATAGCTGTGCTACTTTTACCACTTCCACATGTTCATTTTTTTTTTTTTTTTTTTTTTTTTGAGAACTTACACATTTAATTAGTGGTACTTACAGGAGTTGAAGTCATAAGTTTTAGAATATCACCTGTCTTCACCAAGAGCAGCTATTTGGGATGAAATGCCAGGGACATGAAGAGTTAGGTACTAATGGGTCAGGCTTCCAGCACTAGGGATCTGACTGCTAGAATGGTGGAACATTTTGCTTTTATTTGGCTCCTTTGTATCAACAGTTAGGACCAGAAGAAGGATGCAAGTCTTTCCCCAGCTGAGAACTCCAGCACGGGCTGGACAGAGCACTCACTGCTTGTCTTAGGGCTTCTGTTGAGAGCAGTTTGGGAAGAAGAGTTTAATCCACCTGACAACTTGTAGTTCATCATGCAGGGAAATCAGGGCAGGAACTCAAGGCAGGAAACTGGAGGCAGGAATTGATGTAGAGGCCATGAGGAGTGCTGCTTCCTAAAAGAAAAAAATAGCTTTTGGTGGTATTAGTGAGGAAATAAAGACTGTCACAGTAGGATGTGTAAAAATGGGGTCATAAACAGTAAGATGTCTGGAGATTGCATGTAACCTGCCTGTGTATGAGAGACTGGCCGCAGCAGCTTAGAGGATGTGGAGAGAAGGAAGGAAGAAGCCAGTTGATTAGTGACAATGATGGCTATTCCAGGCAGAACTGAGGAGACTGTCCAGTAAATAGTTCTTTGTCTCTGTTAGTGCCTTTTAAATATAATCAGCTAATAAAGACAAATATTGACCATACTGTGCTGAATTCCTTAAATTTATTTAATATACATTTCCCAATGATGGCCACATTACTTTGTATTACTACCATCTTGATGCTATGGTTGTAATTGTTCAACATATTATAACCCTAAAGCAATACTTATTGTTAAAATAGTTTTATTGAAGTATAAATAAATATATGCCTGTTTTACTTGTAAGACTCAGTGAGTTTTGACAGACATATATAGCCACAGAAAGCACTACTCTTAAAATCATTATACAGTGTGTTTTTGTCTGTTTTAAGTCAGTTTAATAAACAAATGTGTTCAACCATCCATGATGCAGTATTCTAAGAACAGAGAAGTCAAAACTATCAATCTTTAAATTAGGAAGCATTTTTTTTTTTTCTATATAAGACACAATGATCCATAGAGTTGCTGCCTGTGGGAGATTTGTCTCTCAAAACTATCAATAGGAAAAGGAATGAGAAGACTCTTAGGAGTTGTGTGCAGAGAGACTGCTGTGGTTTATCAACAGGTATTGGGGATGGAGTAACAGTAACCATATAAAGCTGTCCTGGAGAGCCTCCTGTGTGAGTCATAGCAACTGTGCACTGGAGGAATCAGACAGGCACCCTCACTGGCCAGCGGTCTTGATAGTCTTGCCTATAACGTGGTAGGGGAGATGATTAACATATTCCTAAACTGTACACACAGAACATTAAAGTCTTATGAGGTGTGGTTGAGAGACAGATTGGAGACAGAGAACTAAGAATAAGGATTACTTTGTAAAGGGCAGTAGACTAGGTGTGATGTCTGCAAACTGGGACAAAGCTGTTTTATCCCTTTTTACTCTTATTATTTCACTCGACAGTTGACTTTTCAGTGTCTGTTAAGGAATTGGAAGTTTTTTAAGGTAGTAGATACTGTCATTAAACCACTAAATTTATTTGCTTTCCTAGAAATTATTATTTTTAAGAATGAAATACAAGTTTAGATATGAGACCCACAAAGCTTCATATTTTTAAACAATTATTTTATTTGTTTTAACCAGTTACCCATGGGTGTATTGTTTCCACAATAAAACTTTTTCTACCAGATGGTATGGAAGCCCGGCTCCGCTCAGAGTGAGTATAATTAGTGCTGTGAAGTTTTGGATTAATTATCTTAGTTGGTAATATTCATAGTGATGCTATACCGCTAATACTACAAGATTACTGTAATATATTAGAAAATTGATATAGTACCTTTGGGCATATTTTATACTTTAGTTTTAACTACTTCTTTTATTATTTAAAAATGTAGTAAGTAATATTGCATCAGAGGTAAAGGTTTTATTTTCAAATTTACAGTATATATTTGAATAGATAATTAGTTTTTTTTTTTTTTACAATATTTAGGATATTTTAGTTACTGGAGAATAATAACTGTGTTCTTTTTGATATATATTTAATATAGAGCTTTTTAGACTGTGATTGCCTGTGGAGTTAATGTCAGTGTCATATTCTTTCAGAACTTGAAGATGTTAATATAGTTAGTATTTTTTTAATGAGAGTTTAAAGAATTTCCCCCAAAATTGTCTTTTATGTTTTATATGAAGCAATATCAAGTTGTGTCATGAAGTCTAAAGTTTAAAATGTAAATTTAAGTACATTCTGTGCTTTTTACAGATTATCATTGTGAAGTATGGAAGGCGCAGGGCAGTATTTAAATATTAATGCTTTTTTGTTTGTTTTTATTTAGGGAAAGGCTTGAATATGCTAACTGCTTGTTTCCTTGCTTCAAAGGAGTTTCCTGCTATTTCAGTCTGCTTTCTACTAGTGGTTTAAATTGTTTTGATTTATGCCAAAATACCTAAAGTTGAAGGAGAAGCGAATAGTGAATAGGAAAGAAAGATAAAGCAGAAAGAGCAGGTCCTTTACTGTAATCTCTCCCTGTCTGTCATTAGAACTACATATTTTATGCTTTTCGTTGGGACCTACCATAGTTTTTTTTTTCCCACTTTAGTTTTATGGCTAGATGATGCAAAACAGATTTGTAAAACAGTTGAAATTTAAAATACTATTTATTTTAATTACAGTTTATTAAAATGTAATCATAGTTTATTTGAATTTCAGTAAACGTCAAGAACTTCAACATAACAAAGCCTTTATGAGTCAAGAATTGAGCTTTCAGTCATAGAATAATCAATCCACCAATGACTTACAGCTTTTTAAAGACTAGTCTTTGCAGTTGATAGGAGATCATTTTGATTAGAGTTAAAAGGTTTGAGCAGTCATGCATGTCTCCTGTGTTCCTAGGTTCCATCTAGTAGAATATGTAGGTCTTCTTATCTTTGTGTGTATGTGTGTGTGTTCGTGTACATGTGTGTCATGGTGAGTGTGGAGGTCAGAGGACAACCTTGGTGTTGGTGCTTGATTTCCAGCTTGTTTGAGGCAGGATTTTGTGTTTGGCACCATGTGCCCTAGGCTAGCTGTCACCCAAGCTCCCAAGGATTCTTCACTTTCCACTTCCAGATTGCTGGAGGAGCGTTGGGGTTTCAGACATATTGGCTTTACACACGTGCTGGGTAGTCAGACTCAGGCCCTCATGCTTCTCTGACAAATGCTTCACCTACTAAGCTATCTCATCAGCCATATGTAAAAATTTTGAAGACTTTTCAGTAAATTCCCTCATTTTCCCAAGTCCCTTTTACTATTTCTCATTTTATTCTCATCTCTCCCCTTGTTTAATGACTGTGTGTGTGAATGTTGGTTGTATGCATGCATGCCTGTATTGCCTGCATGTGGAGCAGAGGACAGCTTCAGGTGTTAATCCTCAGGGGCTGTGCCCCTTGTTTTTAGACAGGATCTCATTGGACTAGGGCTTGTTGATTCAGCAAGACTGGCCCCTGTCCTCACCTGCCAGGTGCTGAGGTTACAAGCATGCCATAGCACCCAACTTTTACAAGGGCTCTGGGAATTGAACTCCAGTCCTCAAGCTTGAGCAGCAGGGAATTTACCTACTAAAGGATTTCCCTAGCCCCTGTTTTTAAGGAGCTATTAAATATTAATTTTGCTTCTAGTTTAGAATAAAAAATTCTTTAAAGCTGGATGAATATCTGAATAGACTTTAGGGTAGATAGTTAGGGAAAGCTTGACTCTACGGGCTCTGACTTTTCAGGCCTTACTTTTCTATCTGAAGTGGAAAGATAAATCATGTTAGTTACTGATCATGATTATGAGGCTTACATGTAATTGTATATTTGAAGAACTTAGCATGGTATCTATTAGATAATAAATCTGAGATAAACATTGACTGCTGTTATTGTAATCTAATTTTAATTAGCAGTTTAAATGGCTGAATACATCAAGAATGCCAAGTCCATTGTGTAAATAGTGTATAGGTTTTTTTTTTTTTTTTTTTGTTAATTAATGTAATTGATTCAATTTTGACTTGGGATTAGGACAGGTTTCAGACAATTTCTGAAATGGCCCTAAACATACATCTCTCATTTTGTACTATGTGAATCTGCAAAGCAGAATTCACAGCATAAATGATTAAAATCAACATTTCAACCTTGCTTAGGAAACCTGAGGATGTTCTACACTCTACAGCATAAACTATTCATCCAGGATTTAATTCCTGTGTAAAATTAACCAAAGTGTGGTCATCAAACCAGTATAAAATTTTGCTTTGTCTTTAATAAATGGTAAAATATATGTATACTGAAGAATGGTTTTAAAATCAATTTTGATAATTTGTGTATAGGGTTTTTAAGATCGTCAGTAGGTAATTCTGATTGTTTCTTAGTTTTTGTTCTATTTTATAATTTTCTAATAACAGAAATAGAAGTTGCCTATAACTTTACAACTGCAACACTCAATAACAGTTTTTACTTTCTAACATTGCCTTGTTATACCTAATATATACACAAAAAGTTTTTCAACGATTCAGACCAAATACACCTATATCCGGTATAATTTTTGTAAAAAACAAATATATTTGCAGATTGTGTTATTTGACTTTTTTAGCCATTTGTTTGCTAACCGCATTTCATGAGAACAGAAGAATTTCTTCTTGGGTGACTAAGAAAACCAAATTTTTAAAGCTCTATTTGGGTTTTTTTTAAAGCTCATTTAGGGTTTTTGAGTTAATGTCATTATATATACATATTGACAGAAAAAGGGATATATACAAAAAGTGGTTATTTCTGGGTGCTAGGATTGAGTAATTTTAGCTTTTTATATTTTACACATTTTCCATTTTCTGTATATATTGCCTGTACAGTCAAGAAAAATTAACTTATGTTTAAAGCATCTATTTTAGTTTTACAAGTGGAAAAGAATAAATGTAGTTACAACTTAAAAAACCTTCACTAGGCATCAAGTTTGTTAAGGCCTTGAGATAGGTTCTGTGGATGTAGGGGTGAATTGATCATAATTCCTGAAGTATCCTGTGTGTAGAAAATGGGTACTGGTACTCAACCCTTCCCTGTATATGCCATACCAGGCCAGTTTCTCAGCAGTCACACAAGCTTTACTAGTTGAGTCTGAGAACTTTACCCATTCAACCATCTGGCTGTCACTAGATTGTTTTTAAAGATGTGACGCGTAGGGGACATAGGTGGCCTTCAAGACACATACGGTATCTTACAGGGCTTTGTAAATAGGGATGCTGGCTTCCTGAGCTGCACATTTCTCCTGGGAGTAGAAGGTAGTAATTGATTGGTTACTGTTCCAAGGCATTGTTTTAAGCTACTTGTTTATATCCACACATTTAGTACTTAAAAGAACGCTGTAGGGCCACTTCATAGGTGAGAGCACGAGGCCTATCTGCATTACTTTGCCTGTAGCTGGGAAGTAGAGCCAGTTTGGTCTAGTTGGTGTACTTTCTGAGCCTGCATGCTTGACTGCTGCTGCTTCTCTGTCGCGTTCTGTGTCAGGCCCCAGAGGAAATTAGTGTCAGTTAATGACCTGTGGTTGTGTTTGCTGTGGAGTTGAGTTTCATGCATACATGTGAACTTTGATCTAGTCCTAAGATGGCTAGGGAAGAACAGTTACCACTGTTTGGACAGCTCAAGTTGTTTTTCACTTAGAGCAATTTTCCAATTATAACTTTTTTTTCTGAATGAGCTTTTACTTACTAAGAATTTCTACCCACGAGTATTTATTTTTTGATAATGTATGTTACAAATAAAATGTATACTTTAAAAGGTATTTTAATGTGTTGAAATGGTAAAAATAAGGGAATCATCACAGAACTCAGTAAATATTGGGTCCTCAAAAGACGTTTAATACATTTGGAATTGAAATTTACTTTAAGAATAATGAGTATAAAGTAGGTTTATGTATATATTAGTTTGTTTTTTAAGAAAGATAATTCATATTCTTTCAATTATATAAGAGCAAATGCATGAGTTTTATGACAATATATTCTGGTGCTCTAGAATCATTTCCTCTGTTTTCAGGAAATTAGATAAAAATTCTAAATTTTACTTTTCAGTGTCATCCATGCTCCATTACCGAGTCCTGTTGACAAAGTAAGTCGTCAATGATTGTTTTCCAAAATTTGAAATATCATTTCACTGACGTGTTTTTATTTAATATGTTTTACCCCAAAAACTCCTGTTTTTGTAATGAAGTAAATATAACTAAGTAGTTAATATAACCTTCACTGTTTGGAGAATTTGGAATGAATGTTTCTTTAGAAAAAGCTTTTGTAGCCCAGGTAAACTACTGACTGAGTAGACTAAATATACCTGGTTTTGCGCCTAGCCAGAGGTAAGTAATGTTTACTATTACTTTTTATTCTGAAGTACAGTTCTGTCTAGGAATTTCCTAAAGCTTTCTAGCCAAGAAGTTTACTCAGTATTTACCCATACAGCACAATGGCTCTGAAATAAGGATTTACGGAAATTATTCTTTTAATGTCATTGGACATCGGTTTTGATACCACCTAATTAGAAATTATAGTTAGGAGTAATGGTGCATTGAAACTATAGGTATCATTGCTGAATAACAGAGTGTGATCAATAAGCAAAACAAAAAAACAAAGCTTTTTTTTTTTTTTTTTTTTTTTTTTTTTTTACTATTTGACATTACTGTGATATTGGGAGCTTTGTTCTGCTTTGTTTTTTAGACAGGGTTTCACATAGCCTTGGGTGGTTAGGAACTCACTGTATAGCCAAAGATGCTGTTTGTTCATTTCTTGATCTTCCTGCCTCCACCTCCCAAGTTCTGGGATTACAGTTGCACTATCATGTCTGCTGGATTTTTTTTTTTTTTTTTTTTTTTTTTTTGTGTGTGTGTGTGTGTGTGTGTAAAAAATAACTAAAATGTGAGGACAAACATTTTACACTTTTTCTTTAGTTAAGATTAATAATGGTTACCTACTTTAAATTGAGGTTGTTTCTTAGATTCTTGTTTTAGAAATAAAAGTAATTTATCATCAACTTCTCTGATACCAAGAACTGCATTTGTTGATTTAGATCTTCAAAAATGCCAATTCTTTTAGTCTGAGTATTAGCAAACATACTTTGTGAGCTTAATGAGGAGTGATTCTGTAACATTATTAATAAATCAGCAGAACATGATAGTGTATACCTGTATTTCTAGTGCTTGGGAGGCTGAGATGGGAGGATAGCTGTGAGTTCAAACAAGGGTTCATGCACCAGGCCCGAAAGGGCTGTGTAACAAGACCGAATTTCAAACAATGAAAAAGGATAAGTATGCACACTTAGAGAACTTATTAGTGTCTAGAATATGAGTAGATATTACAGCTACTTATTGTGTCCTGTGTTTTCTTTTTTAGTGACATGGCTCTGTATCTGATATTCCTGAAAAGTCCCCATTGAAATGAATTTTGATACTTTTGTGTTCTGAGTGGTTAGATTGACTTGTAGTTTTGAACATGATTATTTTCTATCTTTTACTTAAAATAATAAAATATTTTCATTATCTATGGCTATCTATGGCTAGAGTAAAATTTTATGTTATCCTCTATCCTGACACATGCTTCCAAGTAACATTTTGGATATTGTTATTTCTAAATGAATTGTGACATTAATGAAGTAATGAGTGATGGATTTTAAAGGAAAAACATAATTACTGCATTGATTAGGAGTTATTTCTCAGTAATGAAAAGGTTCAGTACTTTTGTGATTTGACTTATAAAGGAAAGTTTCACAAGTAATCATCTTGTTTATAAATCTGATATGATTGGTGTAATACTATCTATACATTCTAGACATTCAGCAGAAATATCTTGAGAACTAATTTACACAGTAATTGAGAACAGACTAGATCAATTAAAACATTTTATTTGTAGACATTTCGTGGACTTGTTTGTTTTCACCTCTCTAAGTGCATTTCATTTGTGTGCATGTGGAGGTGAGAGGACAGCTGCAGGCATTGTGTCTCTCTTTTCATCTTGTGGGTATTGGGGACTGTCTAGTTAGTGTTACTGTTGCTGCGATAAACACCATGACCAACACTTCCACATCACTGTTCATCACTGAAGGAAGTCAGGACAGGAACTCAGACAGGAAGGAACCTGGAGCAGGAGCCAATGCGGAGGAGTACTGCTTACCATCTTGCTCCCCATGGCTTGCTCAGCCTGCTTTCTTATGGAACCCAGGACAGCAGCCCAGGGATGGCACCACCCACTGTGGGCTGGGCCCTCCCCCACTGATCACTAACTGAGAAAATGCCCTACAGGCCTGCCTACAGCCCAATCTCATGGAGGCGTTTTCTTCATTGAGGTTCCCCCTCAGATGACTTAGCCTGTGTCAAGTTTACATAAAACTATCTAGCAGGGGATTAAACTGAAGTTGTCAGGCTTGACAGGAGGGGCCTTTACTTGCTGAGCCATCTTGATGGCTCTTAATGGCTTTTCTTTTTTTTTTTTTTTTCCCCCCATAGCTGAGGATTGAACCGAGGGCCTTACACTTGCTAGGCAAGCACTCTACCACTGAGCTAAATCCCAAATCCTGGCTTTTTTAATGTAATGTTTTCTGTGATTATTGATATTGGGTTATTTTGTTTCTAGGTTGCTGCTAACACTCCAAGTATGTACTCTCAGGAACTATTCCAACTTTCTCAGTATCTACAGGTAAAAGTAAATCTTCAGAACTCTTAGTCTTTAAAAGTAACTTAGATTTTATTTTGTCAGTTTGTAAGTACAGAATCAAAAATATTGGCTGGAAACAAGAACACAGGAAATATCTTTTAAAGGAAGCATGAAGGCTTAAAATTAGATCGCAAGAAGAAAAGGGAGTCAGGATTGTTGAGTCTAGAGAAGATAAGCTTATGTACAAGAGAAATTTTTTCTTCCAGTACAAGGAGATTCCAAAGTAATTCTCTATTCATAGGTGGTTTTTAAATATAATTAAACTTGTCCAGGTTTTGGATGTGTGATAATAGTACATAATTTTATAGCATTTGTTAGATGCCATACTCCATTCTAGCACTTGACTTACATTGATTCATTTAATCTATGTAACAGTTTTTACTGCTATGTAAAGAATGTAGATAACTCATTCTTGTTTTTCCATGTGGAGTAACTAAGGGGCTGGAAGAGTTAAGAATTTACACAGTATAACATAGGCATAGTCTGAGTTTGAAGTAGTTTGATAGTTAGACTTCAGAGTCCCATTTGAACTGTAATTTTGGATCCAGAGCACAGAGCAGTTACTTGGAATGGCCTCCTGGAGCACTTAATTCTTTATTTAAAAAGACATACAACTCTAAAAGTAAAGAAGTGTTATTTCTTTTCTTCATTTATTTGGGCAGGATTATGGCTTTGGGTTGCTGGGGGGATTATGATGAGGGAATATGGTTTAAAGAAAATTTTGGTTTAGAAGTTTATGGGTTGAAGTTTTGATCTTGATCTTGGTTTTTCTGCTCAGTTTTGTGGCCTTCAGTGAATAGTTTTATTTGTGCAGGCTTTTAGTTGCCTTTAAAACTGTTGAATCAACACCAGTGACCCTGCATCCTTTCGTTACTTGGGCAGTTAAAGGCATGTGCATCTGGAAAAGTACAGAGATAACCAACATATTAATTAGATCTCATTTTCCGCCAAGCACCATGTACTTATATAGAAAACTAGTTTACACATTTGCACATCAGTGAAGTAGTTCTTCTAGCCAGAACTGATCAAGTTTACCTACTTTGGATCCCTGGCTTTAACATCTCATCTCCCAAGACAGTTTGTTTATTTGTTTGTTTTTGTTTTTGGAGAGGATTTCTCTGTGTAGCCCTTGCTGTCCTGGGCTTTGTAGACCAGCTGGCCTCAAACTCAGAGAGCTGCCTGCCTCTGCCTCCTGAGTGCTGGATTAAAGGCTTTAAAAAAGCCTTTGAACCTCATTTTCCTCATGCAGGGTAATTGATAAGTAGTACCACCTCTCCACATTATGAAAGGTATATGAATTAATATAAGTAAAGCACTTAGAGTAGTGCCCAAGACATAAAATAAATGATGTGAATGTCATTGGCCATTTTTATTCAGTGGGAAGATGTATTAGTTTTTGTAGGTCTCTGAGAGGCAGAAGAAAATATTAAGGTTAATGTTTCGTTTCTGACATGAGAAATAGCAATGTCCATGTAGATTAAACGATTGGCCTGATTCTATGTGCTGTGGTTGCTTCTCATCATGAATGAGACTCTCATACTTCTCATTCTTTTACACCTTTGCTGTCAGTTCTTTGAACATCCATCCTTATTTGTTAACTCTTGGGTAGGAATTGTTCCCTTCTCCCCCCACCTCCACACCTTTTTCTTGTCCTTGTATAATCCTTATTGAAATGATGAATCTCTAATGTAAACTGGGATCCCTTTGAGGTTGAAATAGATGCATTTCATACCTTAGATCTAAAAGATCATTTTCAGGAGACCTACATTTGTTGTACTTTGGTTCATAATTAACAAACTCATGGAAATGAAATTTTTAAAAGATGTAATGGCACCACCTAGTGGAGGTAGTTTCTAAAACTTTGGTTGGCTGATGGCTTTATCAGTAAAATATTTTGTATCTGTTACTTCCTGGATATTAAAAATATTTCAGGAGCTTAAAATAAAATATGATAAATAACCATTTTAATATGGATTATCTGATGATTTTTTTTATTAGATTCCTTAGTCTGTATTAACACAAAGTACTTCTGAGTCTACATTAGGCAAGATTTTCCCTAGTCATTGTTTATCAAGGATGTGGAGACCAATAAATTAATGTTTTAAACCTTAAGTGCAATATTTGAAGCTTATACTTTTCTTTGAGGTGGCTCAAAGATAGAATGCTGGTGTCCTTTGGGTATTTCAGGAATGTCAGAAGATGAAGCCAAAGTCACAGCTAAATGATGTGACCATTTCACCTTCACAGACTGTGAAGGGGATGCTGTTAGCAGCGGTCAGATGTTTACAGAGTAGTAGTTTTGCTTTTCACTGTCTTTCATCATATTCATGTGTTCCTTTGACCCCTTAATTATATTAAGCTCATATTAATGGGCTCTTATGTTTTGAATATTAATTACTCAATGACATAATCAGGGAGAATCAGAACACCTGAAAATGCCATAAGCTGTGAGTAGTCTTTCTTTTAAATATAGGGGCATATATTTACATACCAAATTAGAAAGGAAAAGCTAAATGCTATTACTATTTTAGATGCTATGCTGTAGAATTGTTATAAAGTATCTTTGATCCTGACCAGATTGTTTTGCCTTAGTTTGAAATACATTTGTTTGAAGATACATAAATATTTCATAAAAATGTGTATTTATGAAATATAAGCAGAAGCAGTAACATTTGTCAGTTTTTCTAATCTACATTTTGAAACTTATTCTTTTAGTAAATTACCACTAAAAAGAAAACAGAAATGAGTAACTTATTTTCCATCCAGGGAAAAGTTTACTACTACATCTGTGTTTGCAGTCCTGTAGATGGGCTAAAATAATGAGCTACATCCAGGGTGCAATATGAGAATATATTCAAACTATACTGAGTGTTATTCTTCAGAAGAATCATGCTGCTGACTGAGTTCATTAGAATTTCTTTTGTGATTTATGTTAGGAGGCCTTACATCGGGAACAGATGTTGGAACAGAAATTAGCCACACTTCAGCGGCTATTAGCTATCACCCAAGAGGCTTCAGATACCAGTTGGCAGGTACTCCATTTACTTTATATTCATGAAACACTTAAACAGTTTTAATAGTTTTTTTTTTTTAATGTGTTGAATGAATTAAAACTAAGATTTTTGGCAAATAGAAGTCATGCTATTCCTTAACTAAAGAACAAATGTTGAAACAGCATTTTGTAGCAGATCTTGATTCATTTTCTAATTTTCTTTTGTTGGCAATAGAATCTGTTATACATGCTTTTTTTTTTTTTTGTTACTCTGGGTTTTTATTTATATCTAATTTTTTTTCAACAGGCTTTAATAGATGAAGATAGACTCTTATCACGGTTAGAAGTTATGGGAAACCAATTGCAGGCATGCTCCAAAGTATGTATTTAATCTCAGGTATATAAGGAAGAACGCAGTTCTATAGTTTCTTTCTTTCTTTCTTTCTTTCTTTCTTTCTTTCTTTCTTTCTTTTCTTTCTCCCTTTTTTTTTTTTTGATATTTGAGTGTATGCTAAGACCTTTATATAATTCCACAATTCCTTTACATCTTTGTTATGAAAAAAATTCAAGCATACCTATAAGTAGGAAGAATTGTGTAATACATACCTGTGCCCAGTTCTAATTCCTTTTTCTTTTGCAGTTGCTATTTACTGAAGAGGTTACTTGTTTCTTGGAATGTGACTCAGTCTATATTGTTATCAAAACACTTTTAAAGTTCTTTCTCTAGGCATAAAACAGTAGAGATTTGGTCTGGTTTAGATGTTATGGTGCTTGTTTTTTGTTTTTGTTGTTTTTTCATTTTCTTTTTCAATAAGACTTCATGGATAGTGTTGTTCTTCAGTCAAAAACAGCATAATGATTAGATTGTTTTCTTTTTAGGATTTTGTCATTCATTGATGATTCTTCACTCAGTCCGTTATTCCATTAAAGATTTTAACGTAGTGATGTAATTCTATAATTCCTTCATTTACTTTAACTGGGCAACTTCTTTGAAGATAACTTTTCTCTCATGAACCATTTTGTTACCCTGAAGTGCATTTTCTACAGAAAAACAGAATGAGTACCATGCCCATTATTTACTAGATGAAAAGAATCAATTGATATCCTTTTTATCCACCAATGAAGGAGAATGAAGTGCTTTCTCTCTTGCTTAGATTTTAGTAGATTTGGTGTATTTCAGTCTGTAGTGGTAATTATCTTTGCTGATGATCAAATTGTCCAGAGTTTTGTCTGAGTAAACCTTTTAAGGTTGGCTCTCTGACTAAACTAACTTTTGATAGCTTCCTGTGGCCATACTGGACAGGACACTCCATGTTCATCTTACGTATTTCTTGTTCCAGACCTGGAGTCTTCCTTATGATGCTCTTCTTTTGTTTTAGCCATTGTTCTAAAATTTTTGCTTTTTATAGCAGTGGTGCTTTTGATAGCAATGACTTTTGTTCACAGGTGGGAATATGAAGGCTTCCACAGGCCATGAGTAATTAATCTCAATAGAGAGAACTTAGTGCTCTTAGCTCTTTCCTGCTGGGGTTAGTATAACTTCTGGAGGCCTAACTTATTGGTACAACTTTGCAATACAGATTTAGTTAATGGTAGGCCAACATTTGCTTTGGGGGTACCTTGACATATAATTTAGTGTATTGTAATGTGTTTATTTCTTTCAAGGCATAAGTAACTGAGGGGTCATAGAAGTGTCTTCTATTCTAGAATCAAACAGAAGATAGTTTACGGAAGGAACTTATTGCTTTGCAAGAAGATAAACACAACTATGAAACAACAGCCAAAGAGTCCCTGAGGCGGGTTCTTCAGGAGAAAATTGAAGTGGTTAGGAAACTTTCAGAAGTTGAGGTATAATTTTCATTGTTAGTGTTTTTAAAGATTTTATTTTAAAAATTATGTGTCTGTGTGTAGTATGTGCATGGGTATGTGTGTCTAAGTGAAGTTGTCTACAGAGGTCTGAGGCTTAGATCCATTGGACTTGGAATTATAGGCAGTTTTGAGCCATCTGATGTGGATGCTGGGAACTGAGCTATGTACCTTTGCTTAGTTTGGAACTTGCTATGTAGAGCAGGCTGGCCCCAAACTCACAGATGTGTACCTGCTTTTGTCTCCCCAGTAGTGGATTTAAAGACGTCTGGTGGGAATTGATCTTTTGTCATAAAAGTATGCTGTCTTTTGGTGGAGGATGGTCACTGAGAACTTTACCAATTTACCTATCCTCTGCACCAGTGGTTCTCAACCTTCCTAATGCTGCAACCCTTTAATACAGTTCCTCATGTGGTGGTGACCCCAACCACCATAAAATTATTTCGCTGCTACTTCATAACTGTAATTTTGCTACTGTCATGAATTGTAATGTAAATATTTGTGTTTTCCAATGGTCTTAAGTAAAGCCCCCTAAGGGGTCATGACCCACAGGTTGAGAACCAGAGCTCTAGACTAACTATCTTGTGCTTTAGGAGTTTATGGGAGAGTTCTTCTAGGTCCTAGGAATGATCAAAATGTGATTCTTGGGACTGAGAGTTCAGCTCAGTGGGCATGTGCTTAGCATGTGTGAGGACCTGGATAGTTTGTATTATGGCCTCATTCTATAGTATGGGCTTTATGTGCATTTTTGCTTAATTAATTGGACATACAAGTAAAGTTTCAAGCTGTATTGCTATTTTCATATTAAAGTTACTTTAAGGATTGTTGACTTAGAGATGAGTATAATAGAGTATACTTTTAATTATAGCACTTGGTAGTCTGAGGCAGGAGATTTAGAATTTTCAGGTGAGCCTGGACTCCATAGTGAATTTGAAGCCAGCCTGAGTAACATAGTATTGCTTCAAAAAACAAATAGAAAAGGAATTGGTGGTTTTAAAATATTTTCAAGGCCTAAAGTCATATCAGTTGACCTTTTTAAAGTATAAATAATAGGTAGCTCTTTCTGCCCCCAACATTAAAAAAAGAAATTCTTTGTTGTGTTTTAGTATAAATGTTCTTAAAATAAACTGAAATTGCTTTGTCTTTTAACTCTGTTTTATATAAATTTAGCCCAAATATGGATGTAGAATAGTCTGTAGCTACAGTTTTTACAAACTGAATTTATGATAAATTTTAAATAAGTACACATTTACTGTAAATGAATTGCCTGTGACCTTGAATTACAGAGAAGTCTGAGTAATACTGAAGATGAATGTACCCACCTGAAAGAAATGAATGAACGGACTCAGGAAGAATTAAGAGAATTAGCCAATAAATATAATGGAGCGGTAAATGAAATTAAAGATTTGTCTGATAAATTAAAGGTATGTGTATCAGTTCTTTTTCTACTGCCATGAGAAAACACCATGCCCAAGACATCTTATAGAAGGAAGGGTTTATTTAGGCTTAAGGTTCCAGAGAATAAGATTGTTTCAGCATTATAGAGAGGAAGTGTGGCACCAAGCAGGTATGGTCACCAGAGCTGGAAGCTGAGAGCTCACTGGGACTGGCTTGAGGCTTATGAAACCTCAAAGCTTATCCCTGTGACTTACTTCCTTCAGTAAAGCCATACCTCTTAAACCTTCCCAAACAGCACTACCAACTGGGACCAAGTATTCAAACATAGAAACCTGTGAGGGACATTCTTACTCAAACCATCACAGTTTGTATTTAATCTACCTGCAAGCATACTAAGCTAATAGTCTCTTAGCATACTAACAGCCTAAAAGTTTATGCATCACTCAATAGTTGTTAATGTAAAATTTGATAAAATTGAAAAAGTTGAAATATCAAGTGAAAATAGAAAATGTATTCTGTTTAGTCCATCCTCTATTACTGTTGACAATTGAAATCCTTTAAAACAGATGTACTTCCTGGATGGAAATATGGTGAGTGCCTTGCAATAGTAATTTTTTAGTATTTACTTCAGCATATACTATAGATAAGATAGAAATGATATAGAGAAGAACAGCATCTTCTAATATATACTTGGAAGTAGATGAGAATCAATATGATATGGATTGGTGAGGTGGCTTAGAGTGTGGACACTTTTCATGCAAGCTTTAAGACCTAAATTTGGTCATAGAACCCATGGTGGAAGGATAGAGAATCCCCAAAATTGTCCTTTAATCTCCGTGTGAGAGCCATGGCACCCATGCACCAGACCTTAGCCATGTACAACATACACACATGTAAACACACAGACATGTAGGCGTATACACACACACACACACACACACACACACACACACTCACACTCACACACAAAAATGATAGATAAATCATAAAGAGAGGCAATCAAGGGCCAGAATGAGATACATGCAGTAATAATAAATTATAAAAAGAGAACCAAGGCCAGAATACAATGTCTCATAGGGTAAAGTTATGCAAGCTTCATTCCCAGGAGCCCATGTAAAAGTGGAAGGAATTGTTACCACAGAGCTGTGCTCTGATCTCCATGTGCACCTACCATGCATCATATATACATATGTATACACAATAATAATAAAGTTTTGAAAAAATAATAACAAAATCTAATATAGTTTGATGCTTTTTAAAACCTACTCATTTTTAGGTCTTCTCAAAGTTAGGGACCAACTGTTTGTGCTGCAACAAACTCAAAGGGAGCTTGGATAATCTCTCTGAACCCTGGTTTTGTTCTTGAGCCTGCAGCTGTGCTGTTGGGTCTGTTTTAGCTGCTCTTCCCTCTGGGACGTTTGGAATAAAGGCCTACAAGATAGGATTTTGTCAGAGAAGGCTGAGCATCACTTATGGTAGTTCAGGGAGATCTTGTCAAGAGAAATGTGTTTGAAGGGTTTGTACCATCATCTTTTTAGCCAAACATGAATAGTTTATAATTTCAAATTAATGTTCCATTTTAGAACGTACAAACAAGTTGTAATAATAGTATATTTGGGGAATATATTTCCCATTTAAAAACCGTGGAGTATTTAATTTTGACCCCTTATCTGTTTGCTTATCTCTTGGGCCTGCATGTTTGCTCCTAAGTTTTTCCCTTCTCAGTGCCATGTGGTAGTGACCTCAGTACAGATCACTTCTGACATCAAGTCTTTGTTTGCTTTAGAAATCAGCTTTATAAATACGTTCTGTAATTCTGAATCCATGCCTTAGAAATATAAGTGAATGAAGTCAGTCCTCGCCTTAGGCTACTTAAAGCAATGTGAGGCTTTATGAAGTGACGGAAGATTCTTACTCAACAGGTAGCAGAGGGAAAACAAGAGGAAATCCAGCAGAAGGGACAAGCTGAGAAGAAAGAATTACAGAATAAAATAGATGAAATGGAAGAAAAAGAGCAGGAGCTCCAGGCAAAAATAGAAGCTTTGCAAGCTGACAATGATTTCACCAATGAAAGGCTAACAGCTTTACAAGGTAAGCTAGCTGATACAGAAATTGTTTTTGTTTGATTTTTGTTCTCTTTGTCTGTGAAATATCTTTTTCTTGGACTGTTTTTACAGTACGGTTAGAACATCTGCAGGAGAAAACTCTTAAAGAATGCAGCAGCTTAGGTAGGTGTCGCCTTATTTAAAGATATTTCACTGAGCTTCTGCCTGTTCACATTGTTTACTCTCACACTGGTCACTTCTTTCATTTGATATTGTACATATCAAGAATCAAAGGTCACACTTCTAGAAAACCCTCTTTTTAAAATATTCACGATTGCCACCAGAGGGCACCATTGTTTAGTTGTTGAGACATGAAGTTTCTGCCTCTGAGACGGTCTTAAGACTGAACAGTAGTAGGATCCTTTTTGTTTTGAGGTTCTTTGGAAGGTCCCCAAACCTGAATTATTAAGAATGGCCACTTGAACTCTTCTTCTAAATATAGTATTCTATACAAAGTCAATGTGAGTAGGAATATGAAATGCCATAATTACACTTGAAGCCAGTTTTAAAGTTAATAATTTCTTTGATCAGGCAATGATATCCTGTCTTAATCCTAGGGATACAAGTTGATGACTTCTTACCTAAAATAAATGGGAGCACAGAAAAAGGTAGCGTAAAAAACTTAAATTTTTTTTTCATGATTTCTTTTATCATTTAAGCAGGACAGAGAGCTAAATGCTTAGTGATTTTTAGTGCTTGGGATGAAACACATTTATAACTGTTCACATATCATTGAGTTTTGTCTTCTAAAATCCAGCTTCTCATTATAGTCTAAGACACAGATGTGATCTGTCCTTAGATATCCCTTGTTATGTGGAAATTGAGATGAGAAAATGGTGTTCATTGTTAGCCGTGGCTTTTTTATATGGCTCTTACCTTCCGAGAGCTCTACCACTGTTTCGTTCCTTTATGCTCGGCTTCCAGGTCTCCATTTGCAGTGTGTGAGCTTATTTAATGTCCCACTGGACCCTTCCACTCGCGGAAACTACTTTCTTTATCCATCTGTTTTATTGATCAGAGAATGAGATTTCTCTCATTAGAAAAATCTTTTGGTAGTTTTTGGATGTTTGGAGTATTAAAGGAATAAAATTATGTCCAGTGCATACTGCTGTGCTTATCATCTCATTTTAATATACAGGAGTTAGAAGAAGATATCAAGGTCCAAAATAGAACTTCTAGTGAAACTATTTTCCACATATCAGGGTATATCTTTATCATTCATGACAAGGGGTCAAAGTTAAGTAGTTTCTTTTGATTTGTTTTAAATAAAAAATGGGTGAGCTGGAGAGGTAGCTTCAAGAGTTTTCTTAGTTTATGCCTTGGGTTCAAGTCCAGCATTACAAAAAGGAAAAAAAAAAGTTCTTATAGTAACTGCCAAAGTAGGTCCAGATAATTGTATATATGTAAGCTGGTCATGGTCTAATATTGCATATATTAAGCATTTTAGGATTCTTGAAAAAAAAAAATTAGCCATTGCTGTTTGACTACTCTGTGTGTTTTGTAAAATGCCTTAAGTTTTCAGATTTGAATTTTTAAGTTTCAATTGAGAAATTTTAAAGGTGTAGTTTATATTCATGTTACTGAAACTTTTAATTACTATTCATTAAAAGAATTTAGGAAATTTTTGTTAAATGAGTTAATCTTTGGAAGTACTCATTTTCCTTAAATAATTTTATGTTTTCCATGATTATTTTGCTTGTCTTTTCCTTTCTGATTGTATACTTTTTATTTAAATCCATTATTTCCTTGAATAAGTGTCAAGTGTTACATCAATGCAAACTGAGAACTTTTATTTTTTTTGAATTAATTATCTTTATATATATACAAAACCATATTTTAACTAGAGTTGTCAAATTACTATGTAAAAGTTTGCCAGAAAATTTAGACTAGTAGACTGCTTTCCTATTAGCAAATAGTCATAGACTTCTTAATTTAATGTTAAAATAAATTTTTATATTGTTCTGGGAAACTCCTTGCTATAGTTATTCCATTGTTAAAGCATTTGGGGCCTTGTTGACAATAAATTAAGTAGCATGAGAATGACTAGTAGGGTATTTTGACAGTAAGTTTTTACGCATACACAAATCTCATTATGCCATATTTTGTTGTGGAATGGACTCTGTAGTAAGATAATTTACCTTTTCAAACATCACTAACGTTCTTAGCCATAGTTTTCATAAATTTTTAAGTTAGCATCATGCTTTAAGTAGTAGAGAAAATACTAAATATAGGTGCAAGAGGAGATGTCAGTAGTGTCTAGAGATGTTATAGTTCATACTACTTCCAGTGAACTCTTTTTGAAATGACTTAACTTTTTTATAAGCAGAGATTTTATACCATAATTTTTTGTTACATTTTAAAATAAGGATTATTTAAATATATATTAAAACAGAGATTAGTGTTGTCTAGAAGCAATATGAGAACAATTGTAAAATTTAAAATTTTCTGGTAACTACAGTAAAGTTTAAAAAGAAGCAAGTAAAACACATTTTAATACTAAATATTATGTAACCAACAATACCAAAAATGTTATTTAAACATTTAACTAGTATTTTAAGATTATTAATGAAGCAGTTTACATTAATTTTCCTTAGTAGGTATTTGAAATTATGTATTTATTTTATGCTTACCACATATCTCTGTTAGAATGAGCCATATTTAAATGCCTTGGTGGCATGTTCAATTAATGGCTATAGTAGCATGTAGATGTAATTCTGAATGGTTTTATTAAATAAGAAACACAGAGCCAAATGCAGAGTTAAAAGCCCAAGAGGTCAGAGCAGCAGCCAAGAGCTAAGACCAAGACCGCCTTCTTACCCCTCCCTGTCTCTGTCATCCTTCCCCTCTGAAAGACATCTACTTCCTGTGTATCTGTCTTTTTATTAACTTCCTGTTATGCCTTCTCATTGGTTGTAAACCCAACCACATGACCTCCTCATCATTGCCTGTCTGTACAAACCTCCAGGTCTCTATGGTTGGTATTGAGATTAAAGGTATGTATCTCTATGCTGGCTGAGTCCTTGAACACACAGATATCTGCCTGTCATGTGATCAGGATTAAGGGTGTGTGCTACCACTGCCAGACTTCTGCTAAATGGCTTGTTATTAGCTCTCACCCCCAGGCAACTTTATTTATTAACATACAAATAAAATCACTTTTCAGCACAAGTAAAATACCACCATAGTACCATAGCTACAACGTGGTTATATAGAAAACCGTAATCCATAAGAAAACTCATTTATATAAAAAATTCATTATAAAAAGAATGGTTATTTTATGTTTCTGTGTTTGTCTTTTTTCCATTTCTTTAATTTTAACCAATATCATAGAGACTAGTTTTCCTTCCAATAAACATCTGATTTCTTTTGGATTGATAATATGTTCTGTATTTGTGTCAACTTAATTTCTAAGGACTTGAGTTCAAGTAATAGATGATTAAGTGTAATGCTTGAAATGCTTTATATAGACTGTGACAGTGTTGTCTTATGCACGTAAAAGGTGCGTTTGTAGATATGGCACATATGTAGTTACTTTTTTACTTTAGTAACAGATGTTACCTAAGCCAGTCTATTTAATATTTTCAGGGTTGGATTCAGATATTAAAAATATAGTACATAGGGCACTGGAGAGATGGCTCAATGATTAAGAGCACTTACTGCTTTGCCAGAGGGTCCAGGTTTGATTCCTAGAACCCACATGGCAGCTCACAACCACCTCTAACTCCAGCTCCAGGGTTTCCAACATCCTTTTATGACCTTTTGGGTTCTTTCATGTAACACTAGAATAGATAAAGGGTGATCTTTGAGTAACAGTGAGTGTTGTGGTTACTGTTCTGTTGCTCTGTAGAGAAATACCATGACCATATATGACCAACTATAGTTGAAGAAAGCATTTAATTGGGGTTTTACAGTTGCAGAGGATGAGTCCATGTCATCATGGTGGGAAGCATGGCACAGGCAGGCAGGCATGGTGTTGGAGAAGTAGTAGAGAGCTCACATCTGATCTGCAAGTTCCATGCCATGAGAGTGTGAGACAGGACTTGGTTTGGAGCTTTTGAAACCCCAAAGCTCACCCCCAATGACACACCTTCTCCAACGAGGCCATACCTCCTAATCTTTCCCAAGCAGTTCCACTAATTAGGGAACCAAGCATTTGAATATAGGAGCATATGGGGCCATTCTCATCCAGACCACCTAGTCACCAGAAATTGATTAATATTGGTCTGAAATTTCATTTCAGATAGTGTCATAAAGGCTTGTAGGTATGTTCAAGTTTGTTTCCAAGTAAGTTTTTAATTTTTTGGGTAAGCATACATGAAGGTTTCTGATGTTTTTGTGCATATATGTCCTTCCTTATTTGCCTCTTCACTGATTCTCTTTCTTTCCCCAATGGTTCCTTTTGCTTTCCTATCAAATAAATGAGTGGGTTTAAGCTAGAACACACACAAACAGACAGACAGACAGACAGACACACACACACACACACACACACACACACACACACACACACACACAGAGAGAGACAGAGAGAGAGAGAGAGAGAGAGAGAGAGAGAGAGAGAGAGAGAGAGAGAGAGAGAGAGAGAGAGAGAGAGAGAGAGAGAGAGAGAGAGAGAGAGAGACAGAGAGACAGAGAGACAGAGAGACAGAGAGATTGATTTGTTTTTCCCCCCATTATCCTTTCAGGCTGCTTCCTCACCCTACATAATCGCTTCCTACTTTCACAACATGTGTGTTATATACATGTAAGTCTAGATTTTACATTTGAGAGAAACTTGTGCTGTTTGCCCTTCTGAGTCTGGCTTATCTTGTTCAACATGCTTATCATCAGTTCCATTCATTTTCTTGCAGATGTTCTAATTTCATCTTATGACTGCATAAAACTGTCACATATGTGAACTGTATTTCCTTTACCTACCCAAACACATTTCCACACTTAACGTGATATTGTATAGTTTGAGTTTTGAAAGTGTTGTTATAATTTAGAGTTTATGTAAACCAACTTTTTACCTTGACATTTTCTAATATACTGGGGGTTTTTGTTAGCTTGTTGACAGATTCTATTTGTTTAAATTACTACTTTAATTCCAGATTTTTGTTGCAGTTAACTTTTCATTTTTTTTCTTCCATTTGGGGCTGTACTGTACTTTTTATTCATCTCTCTAAAACAAAAGCTGTATTCATCTTTCTCCCCCTGTTTTAGCGTGGGTTCTTTGGGTACTGTGTGACTAGGTAAAGGAAAAAGACAAATTAGAAAGTTTCAGAAAGCAATTAACAGGAAAGATGTCAAGAGGCACTATCACAACAGCGAGTTGTGCCAAATGCACATACGAGTATAGGACGAGAGAGAAGTGGGGGGCTGAGGTGAGAAGAGCGAGAGTTGATGGTGAACGGTGCTCAGTCCAGGTGTCAGGTTTAGACCTTCCTGCTAGTTACCGTGTGGAACACAGCCTTTTAACGCTAAACCTTCTGGAATTTCTTGGGTACTTTTGAAAGACACAGATACGTAACTAGAGGATGTTAGCTGGATCTACAGATTAGCCTTTGATCTTTGAACTAGTGAAGACTCTCGTAAGAAAAGCGCTGGAACTCTTTAATTACTGTGTAATTTTCTCTTTTTTAATTCTACTTTTTACAAAACTGGATTATTTCTGATGTAAGCAAAACTATTAATAAAGCTCTTGTTCAACTGTGTAAAACATGGTAATTTGGGTGGAGATAAACAGTATAATGTTGTAACGGTATATGTGGTATAGATTAAGGAACTTAAATGGGAAGCTGTTTGTGAAAATGAATGTATAAAAATGTCTATCTCATCAATTCCTTAAAAATTAAAAAAAATATTGTATGGTAACCCTCTCCCCAACTTTTTTTTTTTTTTTTTTTTTAAATAAGGCTCATGTTGTAGTCCAAGTTCTCTGGAGAGTCACTGTATAGCTCATGCTGGTCTCAAACTCATGGATGGCAGTCTTCTGCCTCATTCTCTTAAATATTGGAATTTCAGGTGTATGTTATCATGCCTGGCTGATTTTATACCTTCTTAAAATTTTTACCTTTTACATCTTAATTAAGACCAACATCTTTGAAGAGAGACTGTTAGAACATGAAATTATTTCAACAATAAAAACACAAAAATCACTTCAGAGGATTTGCAAACCTGTTATGGAGAAAGGTACATATGAAAAGTGGAAAAAGCTTTTTAAAGCAATATATTTGTTTTTTTTTTTTTTTTTTTTTTTTTTTTTCAGCTCTGTGGATAAAAACTGCACCTTTAAAAGCTAGCCATTCAGAGGAAACTAGTGATTATATAAATTACAACTTTCAGTTTTGAACTCCAAAATATGTGTTAGAGTATATCCAACTTTATTAGTCCTTTTCAATTACCTGTGTTAAAATATTTCATTTTTTAAACCTTTGCTGTTGTTGTTTATTTCAAGACAGCAACAAACTATGTCCTTAAAGGTCTTTCTTTCTTTATTAGAGCACTTGCTTTCAAAGAGTGGCGGGGACTGCACTTTTATTCATCAATTCATAGAATGCCAGAGTGAGTAAAGAGTATTTTTCTCATTGATTTTAATGAAATCAGGGACTAAGATTAAGAAGTGAGAGGAAAAACAAGGGAATCAATGTATTTGTTGTAGTAGAAGTGTGCAAGTAACTATCTTCAGGCATCAGTAAACCTGTTTGTTTTTCTCTTTTGAGAAAAGTATTCTAATTGCAGTTGCCTCCTCATATGGAGCAGAACATATCATATTGGTGACCCCTACACACACACACACACACACACACACACACACACACACACACACACACACGAAGAAATTCAAGCTTGCTAATTCAAAGTCATTTATCAGGGGATAAACAGACTGTCTAGGGTGTGAAGTACCTAAAGTTTATCTTCTAAAGATGTTTATTTTTATGTGTGGATTTGTTTGTTTTACCTGTGTGTGTGTCTGTGCACCATGTGTACAGTGCTTTCAGAGGCCAGAGGAGAGCTTCAGAGCCTCCGAAACTAGAGTTACAGAGAGTTGTGAGCCACCATGTGGGTGCTGGGAATCAAACCCAGGTCTTCTGCAAGAGCAGCTCCTAACTGCTGACCCATCTCTCCTGCTCACACCTAAACTTTCTATATGGGTACTTGATGAAGAAATATTAATAATACAGCTTCTTTATTCAAGATTTAGTTCTATGATAGATTGAATTTTGAGATTCAAATACATGTCTTAGATTAAATAAAGCTATTAAAAGCCAACTAGTCTTTTGGGAATCTTAGATCCAAAGATGGCCTTCAGTACAGTATGAGCTTTTTATTTTAGGGCATGGGCAGTAGTAAGTTGTTTTACACTCTGATTTGGCTGACCACTGTTCACAAGTCCTGCAAGGCTGTCATTAGGAGTATTTAATGTAGGCTGACTCTTGTTGATTTAGACGTCCGTTCACACCCTCCCCCCCCCCCCAGTTCTAAACAAAATGTAGTTAATTCTTTTTATTTAAAAACCATATAGCGGCTTAAATCTCTAACAGAAAGTAATGACATTTTCTTGGTGGTTTTAGTAACAAGTAAAGGTTTCCATATATACTGGAGTCTGGTTTATATGTATACTCTTTCATGTCAGGTAAATACTCTCAAGCATTTTTTCCTTTCCTCTACCTCTGAAATGAACGGTTTCCTAGTTTTTTATCCATATCTCATTTTGTGGCTGTCTGTGCATATGTGTTTGCCCCATTCTTAACTCCAGGACAACTTGAGGTTATAAGGGCCACACCTCGAATTAGAGCATATACTTTCAGTGGGTCGCATTTATAATTCCCAGGAGATATTTAGAAAAAATATGTAATTGCATTAAATGCTTTTAGAAGAGCTGCTATTTTTATTTTCCTCTCAGTTTTAGATGCTGCAATAAAATTTAAATCTATTTAAGGTAGTTTATCTAATAAATGTACCATTTTTCTAAACTCTTAATACTTGTGAACCAAACTGGTGCTTTTTTAAAAATTTTTTTATATTTTGACTACTGCATCTCACTCATGGGAATTGGGACAGTGATTTCTTTGGGGCAAGATGATTCAGATCCACTGAAATCAGCAAGAGGACATAAATTTAAACCCAGACCCTAGAAGAAATTTTAAACACACACACACACACACACACACACACACACACACACACACACACACGTATGTATGTATGTATGTATGTATGTATAATGCTACTTTTATATAATTTTTTTAGCCTTTAGAATTTGTGTTTTGAGCCCAACAAATGAGAGAATTGTCCAAAGAATGTTTTGCTGAGTTGTAATTTTCAGAAGTCCTTATTTTGTTAGTAACAAATAAAGGTCACAGACCTCCTTATCACTTGCGTATTTAAAAAAGGAAATGAAAAACCTTTTTAAATGTCTAATTTATATTCACATTCAATTTAAAGTAATATAAAGTATAACTGTAGTTTAATATCTATTTTAAATGAAGAAAATCTGCTTAGAGATTTTTTATTACATCATATTAATGTGGGAAAATGAGCCGCCAGCAAGCATTAAGAAAACAGAAATTATAGAAGTTACAGCAGATCCCCACAGTGAGAATGTTAACCCATCAAGTGATGTTCGTGTAGACGGTGTGACTGCATGGGAAAATACTGAACCTCTGGTCCACAGAAGGAAAGGCAGAATATAAACTGGGTTCTTATATGCAAAGGCAGAGCAAAGATCAGGAAACAAAACAGAGGGGCTCCTGCACATCTCGATCTTTAATGCAAATAGTGAAAGTTTCAACTCTATTTGAGTGTCTGAGAGGGGCTTTGTTAGAACATGGCTTCTGACTTTTTGGTAGCAACAGTTTACTTTTGATGATTCCAGATGTTAGCTCAATTTTTCCAAATTAATTTGGCTCCTAAATATATGATTACTGGAGGAGGGGTCACCTCTAGCCTTGTTGTTGTTAGGAGGTTCATGTAGGCATTAAGTTTAATGAGTATTACCACATGTCATTTGCAAGGAGATCCAGCAAACCCCTTGTTCAGGTAAACTTACCGAAAGAGTTTTAGAGTAGTTTGGGATTATGTATTGACAGCCATACACAATCTCTTTTGCTGTTTTTAAATGGCTAGGCATCTGAAGTTGATTGGTCTCTATCACAAAGTATGTATTCAGTGTGCAGTAGTACTTTAGACGTTTGTTTCCAGTCTTTTAAAAGGCCAGTGTCCATACCTTGTCTTTATTATTTACCAAGCTTATGTAACATAAAGTCAGTGTTTTAAAAACGATAAAAGCATATGATTTGCTTCTATTGGATTCTTCATCTGTATTTAATGTGTTGGGAAATATTCAAACTTACCTGCATGAACCAATAAGAGAGAGCAGCTTGATTTTGTAGAAATTAACTGAGCAGGAACACATTTCATTATTTTCCTTGTATGGAAAGTCAGACTGTATTTAAAAAAAAAAAAAATTCTTTTAGAGAATAGCTCTTAATCCTAGGGAAAGAATGTGGGCTTTAGACAGGTTTAAGTATAACTCTTTGCGTAATTCCCAATCTGTAAATATTCTGTATAAAATTACATAAAGTCTGAAATTATCAGATAACTTCATTCAGACTTGTTTAAAAGCTGAGATAAGCATTTAAGCAAGAGCTTATCTTCAGGATTGAGGGTTTGGGAAGGACGGAGCTCCTTCTGTCTTCCTTCTAGACTTTAGTTACTTCAGTACTTGAGGTTTACTTTATAAACTTAGAAGATGCATTGACACTTCCTGTCTTTGCCAAAGATGCTGTATGGGCTAACATATTATCCATGTGTGTTATTTGATCAATGAACTCTGTCACTTGACTAGCTTAACTTGAATGCTGCACGAAAAGATGAAGAGGGAACCTTTTTTTGTTGATTTTTTTTTTTTTTTTGTTATTTATTATATTTGTGTTTTAATTTTACACATCAGCCTTGGGTTCCCCTGTCCTCCCCCGTCCCGTCCCTGCCTCTACCTTCCCCCCATGCCCTCCCCTCCATTCTCATCTCCTCCAGGGCCAAGACTTCCCTTGGGGATTCATTTAAACCTGGTGGATTCAGTACAGGCAGGTCCAGTCCCCTCCTTCCAGGCTGAGCAAAGTGTTCCTGTGTAAGCCCAAGGTTCCAAACAGCCCGCTCTTGAACTAAGGACAGGTCCCGGTCCCAAAGCCTGGGTGCCTCCCAAACAGTTCAAGCTATTCAGTTGTCTCACTTATCCAGAGGGCGTGCTCCAGCTGGGGGCTCCACAGCCTTTGGTTCATAATTCATGTGCTTCCATTCGTTTGGCTATTTGTCCCTGTGCATTTCAAATCTTGGTCTCAACAATTCACTCTCTTACAGTCCCTACTCTTTCTCGACAATTGGACTCCTGGAGCTCCACCTGGGGCCTGGCCGAGGATCACTGCATCCACTTCCATCAGTTATTGGATGAGAGTTCCAGCACGACCGTTAGGGTGTTTGGCCATCTGATCACCAGACTAGGTCAGATCAGGCTTTCTCTCGACCATTGCCAGCAGTCTACATTGTTCATTTCTGGGGACCACTCTAGCACTCTGCCTATTCCTGTTCTCATGTGGTCTTCATTTATCATGGTCTGTTATTCCTCGTTCTCCCTTTCTGTTCTTAATCCAGCTGGGATCTCCTGCTCCCCTAAGCTCTCTTTTCCTCAAACCTTGCCCTTCATTACTCCCACTGTCATCCAGGTTGTTCATGTAGATCTCATCCATTTCTCTGTCATTGGGTGATCCCTGTGTCTTTCCTAGGGTCCCGTTTTCTAGGTAGCCTCCTTGGAGTTGTGTAGCAGTCTAGACATCTTCGTTTTACATCTAGTATCCTACTATGAGTGAGTACATACTATGTTTGTCTTTCTGAGTCTCAGTTACCTCACTCAGGATGATTTTTTTCTAGATCCATCCATTTGCCTGCAAACCTCATGATGTCATTGTTTTACTCTGCTGAGTAGTACTCCATTGTGTATATGTACCGTATTTTCTTTATCCATTCTTCAGTTGAAGGGCATCTAGGTTGTTTCTAGGTTCTGGCTATTACAAACAATGCTGATATGAACATAGCTGAGCAAATGCCCTTGTGGTATGATTGAGCATTCCTTGGGTATATGCCCAAGAGTGGTATAGCTGGGTCTTGGGGGAGATAGATTCCCAATTTTCTAAGGAAGTGCCATATTGATTTCCAAAGTGGCTGTACAAGCTTGCATTCCCTTGTACAGCAGTGGAGGAGAGTTCCCCTTGCTCCACATCCTCTCCAGCATAAGCTGTCTTCAGTGTTTTTGATCTTAGCCACTCTGACAGGTGTAAGGTGGTATCTCAGAGTCGTTTTGATTTGCATTTCCCAGATAATTAGGGATGTTGAGCAATTCCTTAAATGTCTTTCAACCATCTGAACTTCCTCTGTAGAGAATTCTCTGTTTAGTTCTATAGCCCATTTCTTAATTGGACTGTTGGGCATTTTGATGTCTAATTTCTTGAGTTCTTTATATATTCTGGATATCAGCCCTCTGTCAGATGTGGGGTTGGTGAAGACCTTTTCACATTCTGTAGGGTGTCGCTTTGTCTTGTTGACTGTGTCCTTTGCTCTACAAAAGCTTCTCAGTTTCAACAGGTCCCATTGATTGATTGTTTCTCTCAGTGTCTGTGCTACTGGTGTTATATTTAGAAAGTGCTCTCCGGTGCCAATGCGTTCAAGAGTACTTCCTACTTTCTCTACTATCAGGTTCAGAGTAGCTGGATTTATGTTGAGGTTTTTGATCCACTTGGACTTAAGTTTTGTGCATGGTGACAGATATGGGTCTATTTGCAGCCTTCTGCACATTGATATCTAGTTATGCCAGCACTATTTGTTGAAGATGCGTTCTCTTTTCCATTGTACATTTTTGGCTTCTTTGTCAAAAACTATATGTTCATAGGTGTGCGGGTTAATGTCAGGGTCTTCAATTCGATTCCATTGGTCCACATGTAGGTTTTTATGCCAGTACCAAGCTGTTTTTATTACAGTAGCTCTATAGTAGAGCTTGAGGTTGGGGATCGTGATGCCTCCAGAGGCTGTTTCATTGTACAGGATTCTTTTGGCTATCCTGGGTTTTTTGTTTTTCCATATGAAGTTGAGTATTATTCTTTCCAGATCTGTGAAGAATTGTGTTGGTAATTTGATGGGGATTGCGTTGAATCTGTAGATTGCTTTTGGTAAGATCGCCATTTTTAATATGTTAATCCTGCCTATCCATGAGCATGGGAGATCTTTCCATTTTCTGACATCTTCTTCAATTTCTTTTTTCAGGGACTTAAAGTTCTTGTCATATAGGTCCTTTACATGCTTAGTTAGAGTAACCCCAAGGTATTTTATATCATTTGTGGCTATTGTAAAGGGTGATGTATCTCTGATTTCCTTCTCAACCTGTTTGTCTATTGTATATAGGAGGGCTACTGATTTTTTTGAGTTGATCTTGTATCCTGCTATGTTGCTGAAGGTTTTTATAAGCTGTATCAGTTCCTTGGTTGAATTTTTGGGATCACTCCTGTATACTATCCTCTCATCTGCAAATAGGGAGAGCTTGACTTCTTCCTTTCCAATTTTTATCCCTTTAATCTCCTTTTGTTGTCTTATAGCTCTGGCTAGAACTTCAAGTACTATATTGAATAAGTATGGGGAGAGGGGACAGCCTTGCCTTGTTCCTGATTTTGGTGGTATTGTTTTGAGTGTCTCTCCATTTAATTTGATGTTGTCTGTTGGCTTGCTGTAAATTGTCTTTATTATGTTTAGGTATGTTCCCTGTGTTCCTGATCGCTCCAAGAACTTTATCATGAAGGGGTGTTAGATTTTGTCAAATGCCTTTTCTGCCTCTAGTGAGATGATCATGTGGTTTTTTTCTTTGAGTTTGTTTATATGGTGTATTACATTGAAGGACTTTCTTATGTTGAACCACCCTTGCATCCCTGGGATGATGCCTACTTGATCCTGGTGGATAATTGTTTTGATGTATTCTTGGAGTCTGTTTGCCAGTAATTTATTGAGTATTTTTGCCTCAATGTTCATGAGGGAGATCCGTCTGTAGTTCTCTTTCTTTGGTTTAGGAATCAGGGTAATTGTAACCTCATAGAAAGAGTTTGGTAATATTACTTTTGCTTCTATTGTCTGGAACAATTTAAAGAGTATTGGTATTAAGTTTTCTTTGAAGATCTGTTAGAATTCTGCAGTGAAACCATCTGGTCCTGGGTTTTTTTTGGTTGGGAGACTTTTAATGACTGATTCTATTTCCTTAGGTGTTATTGGACTACTTAAATGGTTTACCTGGTCTTGATTTAACTTAGGTATGTGGTACCTATCCAGAACATTATCCATTTCTTTTAGATTTTCCAGTTTTGTTGGGCAGGTCCTCCCTGGACGGCTGGTGTCCAGAGGTGGTTGCCTTTCTGATTATAACCCAGGCACTCACCTCTGGTCCCGATGGGAGTTCCGTGGCAGGATGGAAGCTGGTGGCTGGTTTCTAAGTCTCAGGAAGTGGCTGGGGTCTTGGCAGATGGGTGTGGGGGCAGGGCGTGGAGGTTGTAGGGTTCACCAGAGGGTCTTGGAGAGGGGGAACCTTCCTGGTGGAGATGAGGGGTCCTGCCCAGTGGCCAGAACCTGGGGCCCAGTTGGGCAGGTCTTCCCCGGAATGGCTGGTGCCCCGGGCTGTGACCCAGGTAAGGGCCTCTCTGAATGTGACTCCAGGCACTCACCTCTGGTCGGGGGCAGATGGGAGCTGGGGGCTGGTCTCTGAGTCTCAGAAGTGGCTGAGGTCTTGGGCAAATGGGTGTGGGGGCAGAGTGTGGAGATTGCAGGGTCTGCCTGTAGTCTTGGAAAAGGGGAACCTTCCCATAGGGCCTGCTCAATGGCCGGAAACTGTACCGAGTTGGGCAGGTCCTCCCGGGATGGCTGGTGTCCAGGGGTGGCACCCAGGGGCGGTTTCCTCTGGGACTATAACCCCAGGCACTCCGAAGAGGGATCCTTTTAAGGACACGAGGACATGGAGACTTAAGACCTTTACTTGAACACAGGGAAACAGTGTTCTCTGGACAGATGCTCGCCTCTTTGGTGTATCTGGCTGCTGTGTGTCCTTACAAGGGGAGAGCTTTTGCTGCTGGATGCCAGAAAACTTTCCTCTCGGAGAGTCTGCTTTGTAGGGACAAACTGTCTATTTTCCTACAGTCAGCTCCTTGATTGTATTACCAAGTTTCCTGAAGTGAAATTCATTCCTTTATATTCTTAAATCCATGTTTGTTTTTATTATTTTCAGGTGTTTTTCATTTTACTGTTTTCAAAAAAAGTTTCTCTGGTCCCATCCTCATTTTGAGATTATAGTCAGTTTCTGCAGGCATCTTCCATTCCCTTCTTCTGGCTAGGACTTCACTCTCATTGAAATAGGCCTTATTTAGAGGAGTCCAGTGAGTCTGTGTTGCTGGGTAACTCAGTATTTACTGTGCATCACTATGCGGTCAGCCTCAGACATGGCAGGCTCAGGGTTATTTGAGTACATACTCTACTTACTCTACTTGAAACAGATTTTTATAAAAGAATTTTACTTGTCTAAACCTGATCAGTTTATTTATGATAAAGAACAAGTAATTGTGGTTCTGTACTCAAAGTAGTTTATATCCCCATCATAGGAAAATGCTTCTTTATTCAGAATTTGGTGTTGCTAGTATTTGATCTCTTTGTTCTTAGTTCATCTGGTTTAGGATACATTGAAGGTTGTTGGCAACTCCTTTAACACTGGAACTGCCAGAAGAGAACAATCGTAATTCATTCCAGTGCTATCTTTGTAGAAACACTCCTTCTGTTCTTGAACTTGGTCTGTTTTTACCATGATGTTATCCTGTCTTGGAGTTCTGAATACTTTTCTCTCTTGCTTGTTCCTCCTTCCTCTTGTTTTAAAACAGCTCCCAGAATGTCTTCTCTAGCAAGAATTGCTTTAACTAATTTTACTTCACCAGAAATGAATACCAGTGTAGATATCTGAATTATTAAAATGCAAATGTGGAGCCCCTTCTGAGAAGTTCTGGATCTGCATTTCTGCTAGTGAATTGCCATTCTCTGAGGCAGATTAGTTGCTAGCTTGATTTGAATACTAATTATTATTTAATTATATCTTAATATTAATTATGAGTTTATTTTTGGTATTTGCTTTTTAAAAAACAACTTTTTGAGTGATTTGGCTCATTTCTGTTTATAATGTTATAAGAGGAATCTTGATGTGATTTTTCACTGATAGTGTGATTCCTGGCAAATTAACCGCTTGTAATCCCAGCACTCAGGCAGCAGAGCCAGGTGGATCTCTGTGAGTTCGAGGCCAGCCTGGTCTATAGAGCGAATTCCAGGAAAGGTGCAAAGCTACACAGAGAAACCCTGTCTCGAAAAAACGAAAAAAAAATCATTTTTAAACACCCATACCTTTTAAATAATGTTATTTAGTGTATGTTTTTTTTTTTTCACAATAAGTACATAAGGCTTAAATGTGAAAATATCCAGATGTGGTGGCACATGCCTATAATTGTGGCACTGAGGAGGCTGAGCTAAGAGGCTGCTTGTGCTAGGACAGCATGGCCTCCATAATGAGAAGAGGAGGAACAAGAGTAAGAGTGATCATCTCTTCTCTCACACCAACCATGGATGCTTAACAACAAAAAACAAAAAGCCCTCTACTCTGTCTCTTTCAGTTGTGGCAAGTCAGATAGCTGCTTCACGATCTGAAGTTATGTTACATGGAAGTTCATTCTTTGGATCTCTGGTGATGGGTGAGGAGGTAGATAGGGCCAGAAGCAGAGATCTGGTTCTTTTCTTTGGATTAAATGTATTACAGTAGTGTTTTGTGTTATTGGAGGTTTTTCGTCTTGTTTTGTTTTTCACTTTCTCAAAATGAAAAAAGGAGAGTTTTGAGTAATAAATTATAACCTTTTGATATGTTTCTTATTCTATTCTATTCATTTATTTGTTTTTCAGGATAAGGTTTTTCTATGTAGCCCTGGCTGCCTTGAAACTCCATCTGTAGACCAGGTTGGCCTTGAATTTACAGAGATCTACCTGCCTCTGCCTCCCTAGTGCTGAGACTAAAGGCGTGCACCACCACTGCTTGGCTGTGTTTTTTTTATCTTAAAAGAATCAGTACAGTTGAGAAAAACCAGAGGAGTTATATTCCTATAATTTAGGCAGCTATAAAATCTGTCAGATTTGTGTTAAGATGCCTCCCTACTTTTATTAAACTGATTTCCTTGCTTTATTACGTCTTTGTTATCCTGGTGCATAGTAATATTTGAAGGAATCGTTCTATTCCCACCAGTAATTTATAGTGAATTGAGGAAGGTGGAGATAATGGGCAGCTTCAGCATCCTGTCAGAGACTGAAATAAAGATCATTGTGAGGAGAGGAGGGACACCAACATCATTCAGAAGAAAGGGAGAGAATAGAAATTCAGTTTAGCCACGGTGAGATTATGTCCCTGTGGGATTCTGGGTGAAGATGTCTAGAAAGTAGAGAATAGAGTTCTGGAAACTAAGAGAACATGTGACTTGCCACCAGCATTTAGAAATAGTTCAATTGCAGGTAATAAAGGCTATGAAAAAATGAGTTTTACTGATATTCACAAAAATCTTGGAGACTAAATACACATATTTAAATTATAGCCTGATGGAGAAAAGGGCAATGAAACGAGAAAGGAGTGGGCAGGCATATGGGAGTGCATGGGTGGTGTCCAGAAGTAAAAGTAGTTTTTAAAAGGCAGTTGTAAATGTTTGATTAAATACAACGAGTGAATCCATTTATAGCAAAAGACTTAAAAAGTCACAGCAACAAAGAGAATGGAAGAAAAGACTACAGCAAGACATAGATGTTAGCTAAATATTCAGATATTAAAAAAAAAATCATGTGTAAGAGATTGGGATTCTGCTCTGTTTCCTACTGTTCAGGGAGTAGGGAAGTTAAACCCACAGCTCCGACACCAAAGACACTAGGATCCATACAGGTACCGATACTCATACGTCTCCTGAACTGCCATGTGTCCTGGTCATACTTCTGCAACTTCGCCAGGTTTGAATATAAGAGCAACAGGAAAATGTGACCAGGGAAGAAACAGGGAAAGATATATAAAGCAGAAGAAAGCTTTTTAAAAATGTAATTATTTTTTTCAGAAAGTTAGATATTTCATAAGTAAAACAAGGAAAAGATGATATTGTCATTTAAAAGGTACAGTGCAAGTAAAATATTCGAAGAGTGTGATAAATCAGAAGAATTTTTAAATCAGCCAAAGTGTTTTAAAAAGTAAATAGTCTAGAAAATAAAAATGATAAGAATTTTTTAAGTAAAATTTATTTTTTAAGTAAAAATTCTAAAATAAGAAATTATGCTGAAGATGTTACATGTGCATAATAAATTCAGGTATGAGACAAGAGGAAACTGGGATGTAGGGAGGGGTGGGGGGGAGAGAGAGAGAGAGAGGGAGAGAAGGAGAAAGAGAGAAAGAGAATATGAATATGCAGTAAAACAGAATAAGATAATTCCCCCACTGTGAAAGGTATTGGAAGTTCGTCACACACTGTGTCTAATCCAGACCCCAAGGTACATACTGTATTGTTTATTTATATGAAGCATCCAGGGTAAATAAATCAAGTGATAGAAAATAGATCTGAACCTGCCAGGGCCTGGAGAGGTATGTGGGGGAATAAATGCTTAATGGCTTCTTTTTGGGTGATGGAATGTTTTAGATTTATGAATGTACTAAATATTATTGAATTATTCCTTTAAAATGGATAGTCTGTGTGAATTTTAGTTGAGAGAGAATAAAAAATAATGCTGTTGGACATAAGGCCAGTAGTATCGTATCCTGGGTTCTCTCTATAAGTAAAGGGGCTAGAGTAGGTAGGGGAATTTAAGAACTTCAAGGATAAAGAGAAGATTCCTAGTAAGCAAAATTATAATATGGCAGTAAATAAACCCTGAAATTCTTTTTTTTTATTGTTTCTCCCTCTCTATGTTCCAAACTCTTGTATTCCTTTATTTATTTATGTAAAAAATTTTATTTTTATTTTGTGTGTATGATTATTTTGCCTACATGTATGTATTTGTACTATATGCGTGCCTGGTGCCCACAGAGGCCAGAAGAGAGTGTCAGATCCTCTGGAACTGGAGTTACAGATGGGCATGCCACCATGTTGATAATGGGAATGGAACCAGCTTCTCTGCAAGAACACTTTTTCTTAATCACTGAGCAATCTCTGGATTCGTAATGGCTAATCTGTCAAGCATTTATTTCTTATTTATAATGCTTGTCTGTTGTGATGAGAACACTTTGTGCCACATCATTACTCAAGGTTTATGAAGGTTAATAGTCTTAACCATTATGTTGCCATCTCAAAAGATGATTCAAGAGTTCCTGTAATGTGGGGAGGGTGGGGGTGGGAAGTAGGAAACTCAGATCATCTCTTAAATGCTTTGTCCTGGCTAGTCTAGGTCTTATAAGCCTTTCTCAATGCCGCAGAATTGAGGTGTCACCTCAAAGTACCGAGAAAGGACAGGCAGATCTGGTATTGTAAGCACTAGAAATCCTTACGACCCATGAAGGACAGGACTCAGATCATCACTGCACTCCAAGTGGAAGCTAGGAAACAGCAGAGCACTGTGCTTTTAAAACCCAGAAGGGAGGAGAGTATTCCATGAGGCCTACTTAAACTATCAGAGAGCTATCAGAAACTGGCATTTCAGAGGAAGAGTGACTAATCATTTATCGTGTCCATTTCTTTTCATGACATTATCAGAAGTTATGTTACAGTAATAAAAAGAGAATAAAACAAAGATTTAGAACCCAGGGTTAGGGGCACAGTGCAGGATACAGTTGAGACTAAGGCAGTAAAAGAAAAGGCTGAGGAAAGCCAGTGGGGGTGAGGTGCAGTAAACACAAGCACTTGGGAGGTGGAGGCAGGGGAATCTGAAAGTGGATGCCAGCCTGGGTTACATAGTGAGGCCCTACCTTTTAACTAACTAACTAACAAACAGCTGGGGAAGGGAGGGGTGGAGACGTGTGATAATATCAGGAATTTTGTTTCAGTGAGAATTTAGACTGGAAAAAAACCCCATATATTAGCTTAAAAAGTGTTTAAACTCCTAATACACTGAATGTTGTTTAAGGAAAGAAATACAGCATATTATATAACTCACATGTAAATAGTCAGTAAAATACAAATAGATTGGTAACATAGTATTCCTCTGAAGATAATAGTAAAATATAAGATGGTCACGTGTAAGAGATTTTTGATTAATGTCTACAGTGGAAATTTTTTCCTTGAATATATTATTTAAAAATACAAACGTAATAGACAGGCCTGGTGATGTCTGCCTATTAATACTATATCACATTCAAGGTGGGCCAGAAAGACTCTGAGTTCCAGGCTATCCTGGGTTCTGTAGTGACATACTGCCTCAAAAAAAACCTAAATAAATAAATATAAGAAATGTAAATGTAAATAATGGGGAAATGGTTAAAAGTTAGTGCTTGTAGGAAGTGTATTTTGGGAGTGGAGTAGAGTAAGATAGAGAACAGATAGGATAGGTTAGGCCTCACATCTTATAGAACTAGTGGCTTTTCAAATTGTCTAAGTATAAAGTGGATATGGTAGCATACATCTATATTCCTAACTGCCTGGGAGGGTAAAGGAAGAGAATCACAAGTTCAAGGCCAGTATAGGCAACAGGCAACTTATGTCTCAAAATAAAATATAAAAAGAGGCCTAGGAATATTGCTCAGTGGTTAAGTATGTACCTGTCTTGTACAAGACTAAACCTTCAGTCCCTACTACCCTTCCCCACTAGGAACCTATTTTTGTTTTTAAGAAAGGCAGATAAACAACCTGTAAGAAATGAAAAGGAGCTGTGTGGCCTTGGGAAACCTAGAGGTCGTGGTGGTGCTGGTGTGATTTCAGTCGTTGATTAGTGGGTGCAGACTAAATTGCAGTTGAAGAGTCAGAGAACAGAAAAATTGTTTCTCGTAGTGTAGAGGAATTGATTGAAGGACACCAGCTGGAATACAGGAGTAAAGAATGAAATATGCAGAATAGACACATTATCTGCCCCAGTGAAGTGCAGAACATGAAAAGATGACTTTCAGTAAATTGTAAAGATACATTAAATGCTTACAGAGGGTACTCGATAAAGCACAAAGTTATTTTTATTTCTTTTCGGTAGCTAGCTCTTCTAAAATCATCCATTTCTTGATGTATGGTATATTGACTCTTTTCTGAATTGTGTCAACAGGAAAGAGTGGACTGTTGGTACAGTATTGTTTCTCTTCTTTAAGTGAACTGCCTTCTCAGAATTGCTTCATTTCAACTTCATACCGTGGCATAGAGACCACATTTGTTTCTTTTGATTCCTTTATACAAAGGTCTAGACTTCACAATATGATGATATCTAATGAAAACAGAGGCATATTCTTTCCCAGTGTTCTGCACTAATTTGATTATTCTAGTAAGTTGAGTTCTCTAGTTCCCTTTCTAGGTTCAAGCTTTTTGTTGAAGCTTGGTCAGAGGGATAATGCTATCATCTTTAAATTTGGTCATGGAATGTGTTGCCCTGCTCCACTCAGGGAACGCGGCTCTGTTTGAGCTTGGGTAGTAACGCTGATTTTCTTTGGCAGAGAAGCTGATTGTCCAGGGGCATCTAACCAAAGTGGCAGAAGACTCAAGGCTTTCAAAAGGTTCGTTTCCTGTTTCCCTATGATCTGGCAGTTACTTTGGATAATGAAAGTTAGTTTAAATTGTCAAGGTATTTTAACCAAGAGTTTATTTCTTATAGCATATAAAATGTCACTCTAGCAACAGTATCGGATATTATATAAACTATTTCGATGTCTATTTTAAGAAAAAATAAGAAAGTTTCTTTCAATATAGTCATTTGAATGTGGTTTTAAAGTTAATGCTTGTGGTAGGTTTGCTTTTGATCTTTCTGTCTCATTTCTACAATGTTTTCAATTTTCATCTCAAAAGTTTAGTCAATACAATGCAAACCTTTTATGAGTGAAAAATACTTAAAATTTTATCTTGAAAATTATTGTATCTTTAACATTCTTTATGATATTCAATGTTTCTCTATTTTGTTATCAATTTGATTAAAACAAAAGTGGATGACTTTTGCCAATGTAAAATTGTGTTATATTTGATAATTAACAGTCCAGTAATTCTCCAAAGTAGCTTTTCTTTTCTTTTCTTTTTTCTTCTTTATTTTTATTACAGTTGTTAAACTTAGAGAAGAAAGTTAAGGGTTACTTCATACTGCTACTTTTAAGCATAGGGAAACTAGTTAAATAAATCAGGCGGGATGTGTTCATTGTTAGAGTGGAACTTTCATCAGACTTGGCCAGCATAAAATTTAAAACTAGCTTCACAATCCTAGTCAGTTGAAACAACGAAAGTTCCGAGTTTTTAATGCTTGGTTTTGGTATATTTGGTATTGTCAGACTAAGTGGTTTGCTTGCTTTTTAAAGTGTTTTTAAACAGATTGTGTTATTTGGATGTCTGGTAGCTTACATTCTGAGTTTTGTGCACAGTAGATGCCATATTAGGAGAAAGAATGCACAGACTATGCAATGCTAATATTGTTCTGGCAAACAGGCATTCAGTTTCAGAATAGTAAACTATTTTTAGTACATATGCACTTCATTTCATCTTATTACAGTGAGATGAGAACAGATTTTAAAATAGCCTTTACTTCACCATCTCCGTGCCTATTCTAATCTGTGGATTGAGTAACTGACACTTCAGACTGGAAGCAAAGTAGAGGGCGAAGGTGACTGGAGCTTCTTTAGGAAAAGTGCCCGGCTGCCTTAGTGCTCCCTGAAGTCTGGATAGAATATATTTGTCTGAACTCAAGTGAAGTTTTAGAAAAAGATATGTGCAACATTACTGATTTTTAAAAAATGATGGATTTAAAATACATAGATAGTTTTGAAGAACCTGTTTTGATTCAGCATTTCTGCTTTTGGGTCTCTTCTTGTTTTTTTTTGTTATTTTGAGAAAGGCTTTCATTGTGCAACTTGGTTTAGCCTTGAGCTCTTGTCTCAGCCTCCCGAGTGCTGAGATTACAGATGGGAATGGCTGCATTTGGCTGGTTTGTTATCTCATGGAACAAACTGGACAAGTGTTCAAGGTGCTTTGTTTCAGTCGGGTATTTATTAAATCTGTGATGGCAAATAATTCATGCAAGTGAGTTTAATTCATTTTCCAAGAATGATACTATAAATATATAAGCTTTACATTTTATTAATCAACATTTGTTAATACTTTTTACTTTGCCAGATTCCTGAGAGCAAGCTGAGTGGCCATAATAGCTATATTTTAAATGTTTACAATCTGGCTATAAAATACTTCTCTTGAATTTGACTAAAATTACTTGTCTTGTAAAAATGCATTTAGTGATTTTTATGTGGACTTTGTCTTTTTTCCATTGAAAATGACAGTTGCTAAATCATCAGCTGTTAGCAGTCTTACTGTTTCCACTGAAGGCTTCATTTAACATGGTATATAATCATAATCATGTTTTACATGTGCTTTTTGATTTAGGACTAACTCAAGTTACTGTCATTACATCTCCATAGTAGCTTAGAAGTGAAAAGGAATACAAGTAGATAATTCTAACTGTGTATCCTCAGGCAACTCACTTTAGATCTTTAAACCTCAGTTTCCCCACTTTTCTCAGTGTGTGTGTTAGGCTGGTTGTTTTGTTTTTGAGATAGGGTGTCACTGTGTGTCATTGATTGGACTCAAAGCCATGATGCTCTGATGTCAGCACTCCCTTGGTGCTGGATTACATGTGTCTCAGCATGTCTAGGTTTACTTTCTTCAGTTGTAAAATGAAATTTAACTTACAGGATTACTGTGGTATTCTTAAAAAGCATTTGTGTGTTTGTTTATTTGTGGGTATGGGAGTGCACAGTTGCCATGTGTGGCATGCCTAAATATAAGATGGATGACAGCCTGTGTGAATTGGTTCTCTCCTACCACGTGGGTTCTGGGAATTGAGCTAAGGTTGTCAGGCTTGGAAGCAAGTGTCTTTATCTGCTGAGCCATCTTGTTGGCCCTTATGTGGGAATTTAACTATACACTGCTTATAAGCAGGAAGCTCTGTGCTCACATTGAACAGAGGTTAATACAGCTAGATTTGATACTCAGATCCCAGCATACAGGGGCTAAGACAGAAGGAGTGCCATGAATCTATTCTGGGCTACATAGCAAGTTCCAAGCCAGCTTAAGATATAGAGTGAGACCTTGTTTAAAACAACAGCAACAACAACACAACAAAACAACCAAAAAAAGTGAGTTCTTTCTCCTTCTTGATCTTCAACTTTGCCTTCTTTCCAAGTAATGGGTCCAGTAGTACACACAGAAATGGCCTATGGTTGGCGTGTTTGTTCTGTGGTAGTTGTGCCTAGTCAAGATACCATGCAACAGTCACTGCATATGTCTCTCAATTCAGGAATAGTTTTGTTATTATGTTGCTAGTTCTTCCATTTTCTTTTATATGTATCTTAGTGATGAAATACTGCAGAGAAAAAAATCAATCAGTAATGAATTTTTAAAAATACTTTAAAAGGGGGCTGGAGAGATGCCTCAGCAGTTAAGAGTACTTGCTGCTCTTTCTAAGTACCAGAATTCAGTTCCCAGTACCCACATCAGGTGATTCACAACCATCTTTGATTCCATCTCCAGGGAATCAGACACCTCTGGCCTCTGTAGGCACTTGCAGTTGTATGCACATATCCACATGCAGATACACACATCTACAGTGAGTTACAAATAGTACTTTCTAAAGATTGATTTTTGCTGTACTTAGATTATGTGTATATTATATGCATGTCTCTGTGTTGGCGTATGTTTGTAAGTGTAGGTTCCCTCAAAATCCAGAAGAGGGTGTTAGAGCCTCTGGAGCTAGAGTTACGGGTAGCTGTAAGCTCCCCAAGTCAGGTGCTGGGAACTGAACTCAGGTCATCTGGAAGAGCAATGCAAAGTCTGAACTGTTAAGTCATCTCTAGCTCTAGTAATAACTTTTTAATACTACAAAGTTAGATACTGCTTCATGACCAAAAATAGATGTTTTAAAAAGAAATAGATGTTCTATCATTTGTTTGTTCTGTCTTCTGTTTCATTCTTGAATGGATTTAGTGAAGTTAATAAATACCCTCATGTCCCCATCTCTAGCAATAAGTGTTGATTAATACCTTTGTTGTGTATGCTACTAGACCTTGAAAATACACGTATAACAAAAACTTCATAGCTTGTTGGGTATGCACTGTAATCCCAGCACTTACTAGCTGAGGCAGGAGATTCATAAGTAAGAGGTAAACATGGACTACACAATGAATCCCTGTCTCAAGAAAGAAAAAAGGGGGGCAGGGGGAGAAGCAAAATCTCTAAATAGTTTTAACTAAGTATGTAAATATTTAAAATCAATCTCTCTCTGTGTATATATATATGTATATATATATATATATCATACTTTAATTTTTAGTTAATAATAATAAGTATCATATATATTTAATCTTCCCATAATGATAGTGCTGTAAGGAGCATCCTTATGTAATACCTCACATAATCCATTTTTTCCTTAGGGAAAAATGAAAGTGGTTTTATACATTTTATTTATTTATTAGATGTATTAATTATAGGTGTGTGTGTGTGTGTGTGTATATATATATATATATATATATATATATATATGTTATACTCTGCATGTATGTATGTGTACCATATATGTGTCTGATGCCCACAGAAGCCAAAAGGGGTATTGGAGTTACAGTCAGTTGTGAGATACTTTGTTGGTGCAGGAACCAAACCAAGATTCCCTGCAAGAGTAGGAAATGCTCTTAACTGCTGAGGCATCACTCCAGTTCATGGTTTTGCATATTTTAAATTTTGATATATATTGTCACAATGGTACAGTCAGATATATGCCATGATTAATTGTGATCATGAAGATAGTAATCCACTTAATGAATATGATTATCTCATTAGAGAAATAACATCTGTATACCCCAGAAAGTGGAGTATGATCAACAGGGGTTGGGGTTCGGTAGGGTAGGGTAGGGGGGAATACAACAGAAAATATATAATAAAAAAGAGTAACATACTAGAAAAATACTTATTTCCTTAGAAGTAATGAAGTAAAAGCTATACCTCACAACATGGGCCAGATAGAGAAAATGGCTGTTGAGGTTAGGGAAGTGTAGATTCAAGCAAAGAATGGCAGTCTGTAATGAGCTGTTATGCACAGCCCTATAAAGAGGCCTACATAACTGAACCCCTGTGGGAATTAATACAGGCATGTATTTTGTATTATGAAGCTTAGTTGATGCCTAGAAGTGATGTTATAGAATTTTAGTTGAGGAAATGACCTTCTCTGTTGATCACTGTCCTAAAGAATGCCAAAGAATATATACTTATGCTACTGTATTGATTGGGACTTAGTCACTCATAATCTTTAATAAACTGTCGGTCTATGATTGAACCCGTGAGGGCACTGGCCTAGAATGACCTGGTCAGATGAGGCAGAGTAGCTCTTGAAAACACACTGGAACCTTTAGAACAGGTGCCCCTTCTTGTAATTCCCGTTCATTATGTTGTCTTTAGAGATGGGCTCCTCATGTAAGAGGTATTTTTCTACTGTGAGTTTAGAGTGATTTTGTGACGGCACTAAGGGAAGCCTCCAGGCTTTTCCTGCAGTCATCTTTGGTTTCCTCATTGCCCTGGGAACTCTGCTGCATTTGGTGTGCTTTCCTGATTACTGTATCAAAGCTGGCCGCAGTTCTGTTCCTGGTTGATAAGTGGACGGACTCGAGTGAGAGTCCCAGCCCTCCGCACAGCGGGCAGGACCGACACTGTGATTTGCTGTGAGCGTGGGGAAATTACCAGCACTGCATTTTGGATCGGGTAGTGAAGAACAAAGAGATTGGGTGATCTTAGTTGGTTTTTAACACTATTTTGCATGGGCACAGGTTCTGAGCATTCACACTTAAAGCAGTTTTTTTGAGAGAAGGTGTTGAGTTATAATAACATTTTGACTTTTGTGTTTTTCCTAATAGAAAACCAGGCAAGAGCAAAGGAATCTGACTTATCAGATACTCTGAGTCCAAGCAAGGAAAAAAGCAGCGACGACACTACAGGTGAGTTTTAACCTAGTATTTACAAATCTGAGCAGTCTTCTGGCAATTTAGGTTCATTGGTTAATGTGGTTGGAATTCAGAGTTTGTTTTTAGTGAAAAAGCAGTGTTTTGACTTAACAGATCCCCTCTATAAAATCTTGGATATTTTGTTAAAACTATTTTCAACTATCCAAACATAGATGTGTACTTTTGATTTATTGTGATAATAATAACTTGCTGATAGATTTATAAACTCTATAATTCTTTATCCCCCTTGTAGACGCCCAGATGGATGAGCAAGACCTAAATGAACCCATTGCTAAAGTGTCTCTTTTAAAAGGTACTTTAATGTGTTTTCACAACATTTTAAATCTGTTTCATGTACATGAAGTTTTACATTTTGGTTTACTGATTAGAAAGGTTGTGTACAGTAGGAGGAACTAAAATTTAAAGTGTTGGTGCCAGCACTTGCTAAAAACACCTATACACGTTTAAATTACAGACTAACTTGAGTCAGTTTTCCTTTGCTGGTCTTCCTTATTTCCCAATAATTCCCAGTCCTCAAGAGACTCTGAGAAACACGGGGCTAAGATCTTTCTTTCTCTTTTACAATTACATCTTCCCCATCTATGTTTTCCCTCCAGGTCCTTCCATGCTCCACCCGTTCCCTCTCCTTCATGTCCTCTTTTCCTTATTGTTGTTACGTGTATGTGCATAAACACATGAATATAGCCGCATAGTCTGTTTAGTGTAGCCTCTATGTGTGTGGTTTCAGGGCCAAGGACTTAGCAATTGGATAACCATCCTCGGGAAGATGGAGTCTCCTGCTCTCACTGGGTTGAGAGGTGCTGTGCTGAACCTTTTTACTTGTCTCCCCCCTAAAAAGGAAGTACATTTATTTTTTGGTAGTTGCTCTTAGAATACAGTGGATAGGATGTGTCAATTTTTTACGTAAGGATTTTAAAATAAAGTGTCTTGGGGAAAACTTATTGGTAAAGCTGTGATTCTGAGCATATACATTTTCCCTTGTCTCACGTTAGATGGAGTTTCTGTCCAGTAGATGAACATGTGGGGAGTGGTGGACTAACACCAACCAGGAAGCTCTCTGGGAGGAGAACAACAGTGGTAGCTGTTGAAGGTTCTTTGTGTGCACATACCTTTTGTCCTAGTGGACTATTAAGGGACCTCACAGCCCAGACTCTGGATTTTGAGATATGAGGAAGGAGGCTTGGTTCACCCCACATGGCCCTGCTGCTGGCCTAGTTTAACCATGACAAGAATGAGTTTACTCAGATTCTCCCAGTGGTCTTTCCTTTGGACACCCTCACTTTCTTTCTCCTTCTCCATGGAGGCTGAAAATCACATGGCTGCTGGAACTAGTTTTGACTGAATTCCACAGTCCAGGGAAGTTCCTGAGGATTGCTGACCCAGACAGCCAATGTGTCCTTCAGTCTGATCACAGTTCCCTTTACTTACTGATCTGTACAGCTCCTAGGTGACTTTTGGGTTGAAAAGGCATGATTTTTTTCATGTCATAGTAATTAAAATAAGTGAATGTTTGCACAGTTTAGAAATCTTGATAGCAATGCAAAACTATTATTGTATAGGATGTTATTGATACTGGAAAAAAGGGATGAGGTCATTGTTAAGAGTACCTGCCACTCTGGTACAAGGCCCTGGATTTGCAAGATTCCCAGCATGCAAGACAAATAAACAAGCAAACAAATAGGCTGGTGCTGGGGAAGGGAGTACTGCAAACAAACAGACAAAAGAGCTGATACCGGGCAGAGGTAAACAGAACCTTAGTGCTTTATGGAAACATGAAAAAATAAGAAGGGATGAAATTTAGGTAATAAACAATCATAAAGGAAATTTAAGTAATAAACACTCATAAAAGTAGCAGTTTATATTTTCTTTTGTGCTATATAAATATCTTAAATCTTGTCAGCTAAATTTGGATTCATTTTTAAGTAGCATTGTAATTGTGCTAATTGTATTCAACTGTTATTAATACTTTTTTATTTATTTTAATTTATTTTTAATTATGTGTATGTATGGAAGACCCCTAACATTGACCTCTGGCCTTTATTCACAAGTTCATGTATGTGTCCACACATATGCACACATGTATGGACACATATATAACCAAATACCATGCACATTCACGTGCATGCGCATACACACTCACACTCTTTCTCTGTCTCTCTCCCTTCATTCCTTTTTTCCTTCCCTTCTCACACTTCTGTGTGATTGCTAACTTTTGTTAAAGAAATAGTATTTTAACAATAGCTGTTCCAAGATTTTGAAGCTGGTTGTGGTGGCACATGCCTGTAATGTCAATATTTAAGAGAAAGGAACTCAAGGCCATCTTCAACTGTGTGGCAAATTTAGAGGCCAATCTGCCTCTCAGTAAAATAGAAAGATTTTACAACTTGATTTCCTAAAATTATTTTTAGATTTATTTCATTTTTAATTAACTATGTGTATATGTCTATGTGCAAGTAAGTGCACATGAGTGCAGGTACCTGTGGAGGCCAAAAGAGGTTATCAGATTCTTTGAAGGTGTAGTTTTTACAGGAGTTTGTAAGCTGCCTTTTGTGGATGCTAGGAACTGAACTTTGGTACTCTGTCAAAGCAGTACACACTCTGCACTGCTGAGTCTTCTCTCCAGTGCCCCACAGCTTGATTTTAAGAACATAATGGTAAACACCAGAGCAATGGCTAAATGGATGAGCACAAGCTGCTCTGGAGGACTCAGTTTGGTTCTCAGCACCCACCTAATGGTTGATAACTATCCATAGCTCTAGTTTGAGAGGACCCAGTACCCTCTGACTCCTGTGGGCACCAGGTGTGAATGTGGTGTCCATGAGTGCATGCAGGAGAAACACTCATACATATAAAATAACAACCTTTAAGGAGAGAACAGAGTGTTAAGTCATTACATGCTTGACTAGGAACAGGTGAATTTTATCAAAGTTGTCAAGAAATAACCACTATTACTTTAAATGGTGATCATTGTTTTTCCTTTGTAAGAGTTTTATGTATTCCTAAAATTATTTATTTACTATAACTTACTAGAAACATTTAAATTGTGCTTTATTGTGTGTGGTTATGATTTGTAATCTATATAATTAGGTGTAATAGTTTGACAGAATTTTCTGGTTTGATATGGGATAGCTGAGACTGCTGCTTTCCGAGTGCTGGGATTATAGGGGTGCACCATCACACACAACTTGGAATTCTCTCTTAAAGGAAGAGGATAAATTATCAGACTCAGCCCACAAAAGAAAAGATAGAGAAAATAATTTAGGCTGCAGGAGGCTTGCATTTACCCCATCTAAATATTTTCCATTAATACTCATCATCAGACTTTCCCCAAGGTTGTGAAGCAGACTGATTTAAAAAAATTTCTTTTTTAGAAAAAGAATAGGGCGCAGTGAAAGTAGACTAAACACAGTAAACTAATAAAGCATTGCTCAGTAAACCTTATGAACAACAACGGGTGCTTAGTCAGCCTTCGCACAGAAAGAGCTCATTTGTTCTTGATAAAGTCAGGTTTGGTTGTTTAGCTGGAGGGTTTGCACACTAACTGTGTTACTAGTTTGAATGGGGTCATTTGTGGTTATTGCACCAGACTTAATTTGTGAAAATTTTAGTCAGTAGTAGTACTGCTCTTGTGACCAAATGCTCTAGAATTTGTGTTTGTGTGGTTTGATACATACCATCTTATTTTTTGTAATTAAAATGTTGGTTCTTTATATGATTCAGAAAACTAATTTGAAAATAGTGCTCCCTTGTATGAGTACAGCTCATTATGCATTGATTATATTTTTCCCTTTAAGATGTGATTGCTTGGCATAAAACCCACTTCCTATGTACTTCTTGTGAAAGCAAAGCGCTTGCTGTGTTAGTTCTGATCCCAGCATGACCTGTCACGAGGAGTGTCCTGCTGGGCATGAGAATGTCTGGCTGTAGACTTCAGAGATGGATCCTCTTATTACAGCAAAGCAGCTTTCCTTTAGCTGTTACAGTGACTCATCTACTCTTACTGTGCTCATAATGATAGAACCAGAAGGGGGCTTGCCTAAGACGGTAGCATTAGGGTTGGCTACTTGAAGAGAGATGTTTTTTAAGTTATTAAAAAAAATGCTAACATGGTAAGTGTTGAAGAAGACCAGGAACACCACCTATATATGCTTACCTCCTAGATTCAGTAAGTTTGGATATTCTACATTCCCTCTATTTAAATATATGTAGGTGTTTTCTTTTAATTTTTTTTCTTTTTTCTTTTTGGTTTTTCGAGACAGGGTTTCTCTGTGTAGTTTTGCGCCTTTCCTGGATCTTGCTCCGTAGACCAGGTTGGCCTTGAACTCACAGAGATCCACCTGCCTCTGCCTCCCGAGTGCTGGGATTACAGGTGTGCGTACCACCGCCCAGCCTCTTTTAATGTTTTTACATTGACGTAATTCCTGACCTATAGAAAAGTTACAGCATTAGGACTAAGAGTCCTATATATTCTCATCAAATTCCCAGATGTAAGTGCTACACCCACAGTTGTTCACTGTATCAAATTTTATTCCTCCTTATTTTTCTGTCTCTCTCCTTTTACCTGTGGAGCATTCAGACATGATAACCTTTACTCCTAACTACTTCGCTACACATATCTAGCTCCTCTTATGTGACTGCTATACCGTTCTCAAAATTAAGAGCTTAACATTGGTGTGTGACTATACTCCCGGTCTGCAGACTCTATTCTCATTTTTCTGTTGTCTCTGTAATGTGCCAGTGACAAAAGAGTCCTGAATCACATACTGCCTTTGTCTGTCTCGCCAGACTCCTTTGGGTTTTGTGACATTAACAGTTTTGAACAGCATGGGACAATTAAAATGTCTCTCAGTTTGTATATGACTAATGTCTCCTCATGACTAGATTAAACGGTATATGTTTACAGAAATGTTAGGTCTCATGTAAGAAAGTGCCTGATACTGAATTGTTCTGTGGTTGGTGACATTAACCTTGACTATTTAAGGTGTTGTTTCTCCTTGCAAAGTAACTAATTTTCTTTTTGTAACTAATGAGTATCTTGTGGAGAATTGCCTATGACTATATACATGTTCCATTAAACCTCAGATTTGTTATTACATGTTATTAGCATATGCTGATTATTTTCACTTGAGTAGTTACTGTTATAGTAGGGATCAAAGAATGGCTTCATAACTGTATAATTTCTTACATATTTATCTTCTTGTCTCCTACTGTAGTAAGAATCTTTTACTTTTTGCTACAAGATCTCACAATATAGCCCAGGCTAACCTAGACCTTGCTGTATAGTAAAGCTGAACTACTTGCAAGCAAAAGAATGTAAAACCCAACTAGAATATAATATAAAAATATTACTTACTGGATGATGTTGGTCAGTGTCAGTGTTCTATAGCCAAAATACTTTTAAATGTTTGATTTTGTGTGTGTGTATGTGTGTGCCTTTTTTTTTTTTTTTTTTTTTTTTTTTTTTGGTGGTGATGTGTATATGCCTGTGTGCACTTGGAGGCCAGAAAAGGATATGAGATCCTTTGGAGCTGTAGTAACAGGTATTTGCAAGGTACCTAGTTTGTTACCTGGGTGCCAGAATCTGATTTCTATTTCTCATGGTTGCTTAGCAAGCTGTCTTAGTCACTGGGTTACCTTTCTAGCCCACTGGAAGTTTCAATACAGCAAAGATAAACAACAGAGTAGAAAGGAAAAAGGTTAGGAAAGTGGCATATTTGAGGTATAATGCTGGATTAAATATATTTTAGTTAAATCGCTAAGATGACATCAGTTAATAATTCGGCAAGTATGTTTACCTGCTGTGATATGATATTGGGCACAAATTAGATACAGTGGAGTATCTTGTCTAGTTTTTATTGTGTGTTTAGGGCTGATGGTTTTTTGTTTTTTTTAAATTAAAGTGTAACTACTTTGTTTCCCCATTACCCTTCCCTTCCTCCAACTCCTATTATGCTACCCTCAAATGGTCTCTGCTTCTTTAAATGTTATTACACACACACACACACACACACACACACACACACACACACACACACTTTATTGTTTTGTATTCTACAAGTAACATTGTAATAATACTTAAAAAAACTGTTTTCTGATTTTTTTTTTTCTTTTTGTTTTTTTTTTTGCTGGTGTATACCTTTAATCCTAGCATTCAGGAGGCAGAGACAGATCTCATGCCAGCCTAGTGTGCATGCTGAGATTCAGACTAGACAGGGATACATAGTGAGATTCTTTCTCAACAAATACAAACATGTATAACACACATACAGCAAAAACAAACAAAACCAGAGGTTTTTCATTGTTGTTTGTTTTAATTTAGTTTATTTGTTTGTTGGGGGTGGGGTGGGATGGGGAGAGGTATGGGTGCAGAGTTAAGAGGACAACTCTTAGGGAGTCTGTTCCATCCTGCTGTCTTGTGGGATTCCAGGGTGGAACACAGATCCCTGAGTCTGCATGGATATGCCTCTACCCACTGAGCCTTGCTGGTCTTCATTTCTTTCTTGAAGAAGAATTTCTTTTGTTTTTCCATTTTCATTTAAGTTCCAAGTAAAGTTCTTTTGTCTTATTGTTAAATTTCAAAAATGATGGAGAAGGAAGTGGAAAGAGGGCTCATCTGATAAATTAGGCACTGCTGCCAGGCCTGGTGTCCTGAGTTCGATCCCTAGGACCCCATGGTGGAATGGAAGAGCCAACTTCCTTATGTTGTCTTCTGGCCTCTACACATGCACTGTGGCCTTTCTCTTTCTCTCTCTCTCTCTCTCTCTCTCTCTCTCTCTCTCACACACACACACACACACACACACACACACACAGACAGAGAGAGAGAGAGAGAGAGAGAGAGAGAGAGAGATAACAATAATAATAATAAATATACTTTGAAAATTGTTGGAGAACAGTGTTATGCCTATCTCACCAAATTTCAAGTTTTACAGGAGCTGTATGTTAATTTCTGTATTTTATAGTACTAGTATCCATGTTAACTCTGTGTTGTCGAAGGTAAAGATAACTAATATGCTTACTCTAATTTGTTTAACTTAGTTGTGCCATGTGCTTAGGTGTGTGTGTGTGTGTGTGTGTGTGTGTGTGTGTCTAAACATGAAAAAGCGCTAGACTTTAACTATAGAGATTATAGTGCAGTACTAACACTTGCTTTTAAAATAAATATGTTTTTGTCAGATGACTTGCATGGTGCACAGTCAGAAACTGAGGCCAAACAAGAAATTCAGCATCTTCGAAAAGAATTGATCGAAGCCCAGGAGCTAGCTAGAACAAGTAAACAAAAATGCTTTGAACTTCAAGGTGAGATCAAGATCACTGCAACTCCCCGGGGGCCTGAGAAAGCAGACAGTGTGCTTTGATGTCAGAAAACTCAGAACCCATAGGCATGCATGGCAGGGTCTCCAGAATCAGGGCTTTGCTAGGCTTGTTGTCGGACATCCATTCACCTTCTAAGCTCCCATTTCAGATGGTAAGATGAGGATTGTGGCGGTGGTGGCGAACGCAGTTAATCCCAGCACTCAGGAGGCAGAGGCAGGTGGATCTCTGAGTTCGAGGCCAGCCTGGTCTACATAGCAAGTTCCTAGACAACGAAGTCCTTATCTGAAATGGTTGGGGTCAAAAGTTTCAGATTTCATAGTTCAGATTTTTTTTTTTTTTTGATGTGAGATGCCCAATCAATCAATTTACTTGGGGGAACCCTGTAAATTGAGTTATACCCAATATTAGTGCTCAGTTTGGGGTGGGGAGTTTATTTAACAGTAAGACTGTGGGCAAGGTTCAGAGTATGGGATCTTCTGAGCTGAGCACAGTGGTACATATGGAGGAAAGAAGAGCACAAGTTTGAGGCCAGCCTGGGTAGCTAGACTCCCTCAGAAATGAAAAGAAAAGGGGTAGGATCTCCTCTTGGCCACCTCTCCTCATGGCCCTTGTGATAACCATTTGCCAGTGGGTCTTGCTGTTCTCTGGACCTTAGGCTTCCTTAACATTCCAGTGTTTGCCCTGTGGCAATGAATCTTGGAGAGTCCTAAGATCTCAAGGATTCTTAGGGCATCCTTAGGCTTTATAAGATGTACTTTCTGAGCTGAAGAACAATTCAAATGCCAAGAAAAAGCTGGGCTCTTCCTATGACTGTTTCCTTTCCTGATTTTTAAAGACATTACTTTCTTGATGAGCTCTGAGGACAGTAGCTCAAGGTAGCTATAGCTCGGTGTAAGGCCAGTCTAGTGTGTCGAAACCCTGGCTTTGATCCTCAGACCTGCAAAAATTAAAAAACAAAACAAACCAGGCATTCTTTTCTCTTGACTCTTAGAGGATACAGGCTAACACTTAATTACAATGAAAAAGTATTTAGCAATCAGCCATTAATTTGTATTTACTATGTGCTTCACAGTAAACACAAGAATATTAGGTTTTGGGGTGTTTTTTTTTTTTTTTAATTTTATTTTGTTTTGGTGTGTGTGTGTATTTTTTTTTTAAGATTTGTTTTGTTCATTTGTAGTTGCAAGGTGTTTTTGTTTTTGAGGTAGGGTCTCAATACGTAGCCTTTGTTGGCAAGGGCGCTGCACAAACCAGGCTCACTTGAAATCACAGAGATCTGTCTGCCTCTGTTACCTAAGTGCTTGGATTAGATTAAAATATGCAATGCCATGCCTGGCCCTTAATACATTATTCTTTTTTAATGGTGCTAGGGCTTGTACCTGGGCCTTGGTGTATAGTAGTCAAGCATGCCACCACTGAGGTATATTTCTAATCCTCTTTTATAGACAGGGTCCTCCAACATAGCCTAGTCTAGCTTTGAGTTCAGTGTGTAGCTGAGGCTGGCCTTGAACTTGTGAATTTCTTTGCCTTAGCTTTTCTAGTATTTGGGATTATAAACCTGTGCTATGAGACAGTGATGATTACTAATTATTAGGATATTTCTTGTGTAAGAAAGGCTTGTTGGTGGTATGCTATGTAGAAATTCCATAACTGGATTTTATAGACTTATTACTTACTATTGTTTTGTGTGGCTAATATTGATAGTACTTATCACCTAAATCTTGTGTCTTTCAGTAAACTATGAAGGAAAAATTTTAGAAATTTCTAGCTATGCAATTGTGAATGCTTTTCATTAACTCACAAAATTCAATCCACCTTGTTTTTGCTTTGTAGCTCTTTTGGAAGAAGAACGTAAAGCCTATCGCAATCAAGTTGAGGAATCTGCTAAACAAATACAGGTTCTTCAAGGTATGGGCCATCCCAAGATGGTTGTGGTTATTGTCTCGTTCAGTAATTGAAAAGGCATGGCACAGTAAGATTGCAGAGGGTCCTCAGTTGTCAGGTCTCTGGTTCTTCCCTAGAAACTGTTACACTGGCCTCTTGGACATTTTTTTTCTTTAAAGGAGATGACAGGGAGGGATTGCCGCATTAACCCAGTATTTAGACATAAAAGGCAGGGGTGATGCTAACTGTGGCGGTGCATGTCTGTAATCTCAAGAGGCGATGTAGGAGGGTCATGAGTTCAAGACTTAACTCAATTACATAATGAATTTGAGGTTTGCTGGAGCTAAATAAAACTTTGTCTCACCCCTTCACCCAAAATATTTTTACCAGGAAGAGGACAGAAAAAATACGTATTAGATAATATCCCTTTCTACTTAATGCTTGTTTTCATATCTGCATGAAGGCATTGGAAAAACAAAGAGAATAATTACCAAATATTAAAATAAATCTCATCTCTGTAGGGGGGAAATAAAATTTGCTTTAGACTTTTGGCTTTTCCCTTTTGCATCTGTATTTTGGTATTTCATGTGTCTAATATGGATTGCTTGTGTAATTTAATTAAAAGAAACAGCTATGACAGCTAGGCTACATAAAAGCTGTATCCTGTAATGTCTTGTAATTTTGTTCCTAATTCCTATGAACTTAAGAAAATGATAGTTAATATATTTTTACAGTCCAGCTGCAGAAGTTACATGTGGATATGGGGAATCTCCAAGAGGAAAAGGACACTGAAATCTCCAGCACAAGAGATAAATTGCTTAGTGCCCAAGATGAGATTTTGCTCCTTCATCAAGCAGCAGCAAAGGCTGCTTCTGAGAGGGACACTGACTTTGCTTCTTTGCAAGAAGAGCTTAAGAAGGTGAGAGCAGAGCTTGAGGGTTGGCGGAAAGCAGCGTCTGAATATGAGAAAGAAATCACCAGTTTACAGAGCAGTTTCCAGCTTAGATGTCAGCAGTGTGAAGACCAGCAAAGAGAGGAGGCAACAAGGTTGCAAGGTGAGTGAATGTTTAGGCGCAAAGCTCCTAACTCCTGCTTTCAGGGAATAGGAGGGGGTGGCCCTTAGTCCCACTATGTTGTCCCAGCCCACACCTGCTAGCTCCTAACTCATGGCAGCAGTGACTGTTCTCTTTGATAGAAGGTAACTATAAAAACCAGGGCTTCTGTATTAGGGCTGTAGGTATATTCTGCAGGTCTATAGGTGAGAAGTGTGTTTTTACAGGCATGTACTATTAATCCTTTATAATGCCATTGAGGAGTATATGTCATAACAATGGTGCACACCCATAATCCCAGCACCTAGGAAGTAGAGACCAGAGGATTACGAGCGTAAGGCCTGCCTATGTTATATCCTGAGAGTGTATGTCAAAAACAAGCAAACAATAACATTATTGTCTTAAAACAGTGAAGCAGCCAGGCGTAGTGGAACATACTCATAATGCCAGTGCGCGGGAGGCAGAGGCAGATGGTGCTCTGTGAGTTTGTGGCCAGCCTGGTTTACAGAGAGCTGTCCCAGCCAGTCAGGGCTCCACAGTGACCTCCCGGCCAACAAACAAACAAACAAACAAACAGTGAAGGAAAAGAAATACCCTGTTTTTTAAGGTGACAGCATTTCTTTGTGCAATAGAAGCAAAGTGAGAGGAATTAAAGACTGCTCTATAAAAACCTACATGCTTTTAAGAGGGGAAAATGTATTCTCTGAAATGTTACGATGTTTCCCTTGAATATGGGTGTTTTTGATTCCTATATTAACAACTATGTTTTGCGGCTATTTTAGGTGAATTAGAGAAGTTGAAAAAGGAATGGAATGTATTGGAAACTGAATGCCATTCTCTAAAAAAGGAAAATGTTTTGTTGTCATCAGAACTGCAACGGCAAGAAAAAGAATTGCACAAGTATGTAAGAACTTCCCTTTAACTTCAAAATATTTATCTTTAATTCTTATGGAAATTAAATTTTGATACTTCCATACCATTTTGGAAGAAAATGTTCAGCCAAACTGGTTATTTGACAAGTTAAACATAGTAAGTATTTCATCGTTTCATTCCTTTTACCACTGTGTCCTGTAAGCAAGCTCCTTTTGGAATACCCTAGAATTCAGATCCAGTTAGATGCCCCTGCTGTACCATTCCCCACTGCTGAAAACCAACAGCACAGATTCAAACCAGAAACTGTCCTGTTAACAAAATGAAAGTACTTTTCACATATAAAATGATTGTTCTTTCATTCCATTGCTCTGTTAGTAAGAGTGGTGATCTATAATAAAGAATTTACCACAAGAGGGATAAATTTAGCTTCTAAATCACACAGGATGTGGCTAGGAATATAGCAAACTACTAGAGGACTTGAGGCCATGGGTTCTATTCCTAGCTTGAGGGAGGGGATGATAGAGAGATTTTGAGAGAGTGAGGTTGGACCCATGGCTTGCTCTAACCTGACTAGCCAAAAATAGGAAGCTCTAGGTTCAATAAGACCTTGTCTTTGGAGGAAGACATCTAACATTGATTTTGGCCTTCCCTTAGGCTGGAATAGATGTACACACCTGTACGTATACATGTGCAAACACACATATCACATATCTTGATACATATACATAGGCTACACACACACACACACACACACACACACACACACACACACACACACACGCTAATCTATATGGTGGCACACCTCTGTAATCCCAGCACTTAGGAGGCAGAGGCAGGAGGACCAGGTGTTCAATGCCCTTGTTAGCTCTACAGTTTGGGCAGTATTACCTCCATCTGTCACCCCTCCTAATAAATAAGGAAATACTTGAAGGAACAAGATCTGCTGGTTTGTTCTCTAAAGCACCTCATTATAATACTATGAAATCTCAGCATAAGGATCCATAAAGCACTTTGATTTTATCTCTCTTTTTAAAGATTTTATGTATTTTTATTTTATATGTGTTTTGCCTGTGTGTAAGTAAGAGTACCATACATATGTAGTGCATTAGATTCTGTAGAACCATAGTCATTCCCCAGAACTAGGATTACAGACAGTTGTGAGCTGCCATGAGATGCTGGAACTTGTTCCAGAGGGAGGGTCCTCTGGAACACCAGCCAGTGCTCTTAACCACTGAGCCATCTCTCTAGTCCCTGATTTTTCTCTTCTAATGCCATTACTTTGCTTAGTCATTTTATGTATATTATGTTTTGAATATGTGGTGATAATTAATGAATAAAGCAAACATTTACTTGTAACATGCAAGTTAGTAAAAGCAATGCCTAAAATAGGAAGAGGACAAAATAAAGACCTACAATATGCTTACATGTATATGTATTGATTACCTGTATGGCAGCACATGTAAAGAAATTGTTTTTTTTATTTGTTAATACTTTGAAATAGGGTCACATGTAGCTCAAGCTGGCTTTGAACTTGCTATGTAGCCAAGGCTGGCCCCCAAATTCTAATCCTTTGGCTTCAGTCTACCAAGTATTGTGAATATAGGCATTAACTACTATACTCAGTTGTAGCATGAATCATAATTGGTTTTATTAATAAAAACCTGGAGTCAGGGTAAATGCTGAAAGATCAGAGAAGCAGAGCAGCCAGCCACTTGTTCTTACCTTTACACAATCCCCAGCCTGAAAGAGACTGAGCTCCTGTCTTCTCCTGCCTTACATTCCTCTCTCTGCCCAGCCATATCACTTCCTGTCTCCATCTCCCTAGTGCTGGGATTAAAGGTGTGTTCCACCACTGCTTGGCCTCTGTGGCTAACTCTGCACTATGATCTTTAGGCAAGCTTTATTTGTTAGGTCACAAACAAAATATCATCACTAGCCAGGCGGTGGTGGCGCATACCTTTAATCCCAGCACTTGGGAGGCAGAGGCAGGAGGATCTTTGTGAGTTTGAGGCCAGCCTGGTCTACAGAGCGAGATCCAGGACAGGCACAAAGCTACACAGAGAAACCCTGTCTTGAAAAACCAAAAACAAACAAAACAAAACAAAAGAAAACAAAAATCATCACACAGCTTTTTTTTTTTTGGTTTTGGTTTTTGCTTTTTGTTTTGTTTTGTTTTATTGTGTCGTCTAGACTGGCCTGGGACTTAACTATGTAGCCCAGGCTGGCTATGAACTCACTCTAGTCCTTCTACCTCAGCTTCCCTGTAAATCAGTCATGCAGATATCCAGGTTGGGCCTGAATTTGAGATCCTATTTCAGCCTTATCAGTCCTGGGATTTTAGTTGTATGTCACCACGCCCCATCTAGTTTGTGTTGCTTAGTTATTCTTGTTTTTTAAGTATTGATATGCTAAAGATTCTGAACCTCCTGATTTTAGCTGGAAGCTTTCCTGTATCCTTCCTGGCCCGCAGTCAGGATAAATCTCTCTCAACCACCAGTCCTGCAGCCGCTCAGATCCAAGTAAACACACAGAGGCTTATGTTATTTATGAACTGTATGGCCATGAGCTCAAGCTTATTACTGACTAACTTGTACACTTAAATTAACCCATAATTCTTATTTATATTTATCCACATGGCTTGGTACCTTTTCTCAGTTCTGCCTTTACATCTTGCTTCTTCTGTGTCTGGCTGGTGACTCCTGACTCAGCCCTTCTTCTTCTTCTTCTTCCTCCTCCTCCTCCTCCTCCTCCTCCTCCTCCCCCCCCTCCTCCTCCTCTTCTCCTCCTCTTCTTCTTCTTCTTCTTCTTCTTCTTCTTCTTCTTCTTCTCCTTCTTCTCCTTCTTCTCCTTCTCCTTCTTCTCCTTCTTTTTTTAAAAAATTATATTTGTGTTTTAATTTTACACATCAGCCATGGGTTCCCCTGTCCTCCCCCCTTCCACCCCTGCCCCCATCTTCCCCCCAGCCCCTCCCCTTCATTCCCATCTCCTCCAGGGCCAAGACTCCCCTGGGGATTCAGCTCAACCTGGTAGATTCAGTCCAGGCAGGTCCAGTCCCCTCCTTGCAGGTTGAGCAAAGTGTCCCTGTGTAAGCCCAAGGTTCCAAACAGTCAGCTCATGCTCTAAGGACAGGTCCTGGTCCCACTGCCTGGGGGCCTCCCAAACAGTTCAAGTATTCAATTGTCTCACTTATCCAGAGGGCCTGATCCAGTTGGGGGCTCCATAGCTTTTGGTTCATAATTCATGTGTTTCCATTAGTTTGGCTATTTGTCCCTGTGCTTTTTCCAATCTTGGTCTCAGCAATTCACACTCTTACAGTCTCTCCTCTTTCTCGACAATTGGAGTCCTGGAGCTCCACCTGGGTCAACCCTTCTTCTTTTCAGAATTCTCCTCGTCTGCTTGCCTCACCTATATATACTTCCTGCTTGGTTACTGGCCAATCAGCATTTTATTAAACCAGTGTACAAAAGCATTATCCCACAGCACTTCACCTTTTCTGTCTAATCAAAAAGGAAGGTTTTAACTTTAACATAGTGAAATTACATATAATAGAACAATTATCAAGCAAGAATTATAGTTATAATATCTAGTCTTTATATTTGGCAGATTTAAAGAAAATATTCTATTTATCCTATATTTGAGAGTCTAAGGTTTCATATCTAACTTATCTTTTATCATAACCAAGGAAAATTATAACTATCTAGTCTTCAACTACATCAAAGACCCCAGAAAGATATAATATTACATAAGTAAACAGGAAATGCATTGTAAGCAACTTCCAAAATTCTGGAAATGACAGAGACAGCTGGCTGCCTGGACAATCACCCAAAGTTTCTCTGCAACATTGGGGCATCAATCTTTAGACTATAGGTCTAGTCTCTCAGTCACTTTTCCTTGTGTCCTGTAGAATGTCTGGCAGTCTCCTCTACGAAGCAAGAACCTGAAGGACCATCTCACCTTGTTTAGGCAAAATTTAGTGGTCATTTTTCCATGGGTCCTGCATGTCCAGTTGATACAACATTTTGTCAAGCAGTCTAGGCAAAAACAGTTTCTTGCCCAAATGGCTAACTTTTGCCAAGAAGAATATAAACTCCATATGGAGTGTCTTTGATGCCCGTCTTCTTCTTGTAAGTAAATTGGTGCTTCCAGGAGCAGACATATCTCCACTGTCCAGAAAAGTCTAAGTTTTTAAAACATTTTAAATGCCATATTCTGTAGGTCTTTGAAGTGTTAGAAGATTACCTACTTAATTGAAATATATATATGTATACCTAGAAAACTTAACTAACATGACTATAAGTTTGATTATTATAGATGACTAATTATTAATCTGGATTTCTTTTATTATCCATTACAATTTCAATGAGTTACATAAACATAATACTTTAAACAAGAGTAGAAATGTACATACACTATAACAAAATTAAATTTGTATCAATAAACTAAAATCCTTAGCAATATAAAACATTTTTAAACAAGTTGTTGCTCTTTAAAAGTAGATTCAACAATCTACTCCTTCATCCTATCACATCTATATCCTATATTTCTATATCATACCCCGCTTTCTTCTTATAGAAAGAGATTGACTATGATCAATAATAATTTATAACCAACCACCTAAATAAAGACAGACAAACATCCATATTCCAGTTTTTTGGGAATGTGGGCATAGTTTTCTAGGCTATTTCATGCTAATACTGGGTGCTGGTAGTCTTATGGGATTTCTTGAGAAAATTTGAGATAATGGTTAAGTCCTGGGAAGACCAGCTATAACCTTTGTTGATAGGTACCATCTGTTAAGGTACAGGAGGTCTGGCTTGATCAAATCTGATCCATTTTAACTTGGAACAAATCCATAGCCTCTTACTTCCTGTGGAAACAAAAGCAGAGCCTCCTTTCCAAAGCAACATAACCTTAGGTCCAAACTTTGAAGTCAAGGTACCTTTAAAATATACATATTGGCACACCTTTATTCCCAGCACTCGGAAGGCAGAGGCAGGTGGATCTCTGTGAGTTCGAGGCCAGCCTGGAATACAGAGTGAGTTCCAGGAAAGGCACAAAGCTACACAGAGAAACCCTGTCTTGAAAAACCTATATATATTATACATACATATATATACACACACATATTGGTTTAACTGAGCAGCCTTTATAATTAAATGTCTTTCTGCCGTTAAAAATCCCAAAGACAATATAATCCAGACTGTGTGATTTCCATCTTTACGTGGCTTATTTTTTATATTACTTTTACTTTCTCTTTAAAGACTTTATTTTTTTAAAACTTTGTATTTCTTTATATAACTGTCTATATTCTTTTTCCTCTCTCTTCCAAGCCTATGTACATTGTTACACACACTATAAACTGTTTAGAGGTTTATCCCATCTGAATCTCTCTTACTGTGAATTGTTTTAAACTGCAGCATGACTAGGACTGAAATGGCAGCTTTGGCTGCTGGCTCCGCCCATCTCAGCTTTCCAACATGGTGGAACTATGTTTACCACCAGCTCTGGGGAAACCATGTTCATTGCTGACTCTCTGAAGCAGTGGGTCTATGCTTCCATCCAGCAGCATGTAGCCCCAAAACCTTTTTCTTCCTTCTTTCCTTCCTTCCTTCCTTCCTTCCTTCCTTCCTTCCTTCCTTCCTTCCTTCCTTCCTTATTTTTCCCCCACCCCTCCTTTCTTTCTTTTGTCTGTACTAGCAAAAGCTATATCCACCATGTACCACACACCATGCTGCATGGCTTATAGACACCACTGTGTACAGTGGCAGGAATCCACCATGCTGCACTTAAGTCCATACGCCATATGAACCTGCCATATTGTAGCTCAAGTCCGCATGCCACAGCGTCTCTTTACTTTGACGTCTCTATATCTCGACCTGCATGAGACATGAAGTAGAAAGCTGTTTTTGGCTCTGTTATTGTATACTTAGAAGGCCTTTTTAAACAATTTTAGGCCTTATTGAAATTTCAGAGTCCCATGTTGGTACACCAAATATAGCTGGAAGTTTTTCTGTGTCCCAGCTGGCTGGCGGTTGGGACACCTGATCTCTCCTTTTTGAGGTATGATTAATTGAAATCTAGTAGACTATTAAAGTACTATTCTTTTAAAATTATGTCAATTTTGCTTAAATGTTCAAAATCATGTTTACAGATTCAATGTGAGTAGAAGCATATGGCTTCAAATGTTAGACTTCAGTTGGGTATTTTCTGCTTGTGTGGAGAGCCAACTGTGTGGGATGCTTAGGCAGGGAGATTCCCTTGTGAGACACCCATCTCACAAACAAACCAAAACAAAACAATAGGTTCTAGAAAGGTACACTATATCAATACATATCATTATTCAAGTCATCTCCCTACACTCACATAAACTACATAAGATATATTAATTCTATTTCTTCCTGCCTGAGTACTCTAAATTTATTTGTTAGGCTTCTCTTTGTATAGGGTCTTAAAGGCCCTTTAGTCTCTATGTTTATTGGCCTGATACTATCAGACTCATCCTTAAGAATCTGCCCATTGTGTAAGCAGAATGAAACATATCCTCTGTAGTTCTTTATTTATAGTATTGAATCTGATAAAGTCTCATTCTGAAAGACATAATATTGGCACTTTGAAAATCTTATGTGTTGGTGTTTTGTTGCCTGTGTACATGTACTCCATGTGCATGCATTGCCTGCAGAAGCTGGAAGAGGACAACATTTTCTCCTGGAACTGGAGTTACAAATGGTTATGAACTGCAATGTGGAAGTAAAGGTCCTCTGGAAGAGCAAGTAGTGCCATCTAGGCCGTCTCTCCAACCTGAAGAGATAGCTCAGAGGTTAAGAGCATTGGCTACTTTTCTATAGGTCCTTAGTTCAATTCCCAGCAACCACATGATGGCTCACAACCATCTGTAATGAGATCTGGTGCCCTCTTCTGGCCTGTAGGCATACATGGAGACAGAACACTGTTTACATAATAAATAGGTAAATCTTTAAAAATTCTTATATTCTTTTAACTACTTTTAGGAGCTAATTTTTCTCTATGCCAGATAAGTTTTTTTTTTCTCACTTATCAAAAATTGAACAAGGAATTATTTTTCATACTGGAGATTGAGCCCAGAGTCTTGATCATGTTAGCCACATGCTCTACCAAAAGAGTTCTACCCCATGCTCTGCTCAGTTTCTGAAAAAGACATTGATGTTCATTCATATCAAATTGCTTTCCTCATGTGTAAATTATTTTTAATAGCAAATTATAAAAATTATCATGTAATTAAAGCTGGAGAATAGCTTTAGATGTTTTCTTAGTTAGGGCTTCTGTTGCTGTGATAAAACACCATGCCCAAAGCAACTTGGAGAGGAAAGGATTTGTTATATCTTGTAACTCTCAGGTCAAAGACCATCACTGAAGGAAGTCAGGGCAGGAACCTGGAGCAGACCTGAAGCAGAGGCCATGGAGCTTACTCCTCATGGCTTATTCACTTGCTTTCTTGTACAACCCAGGACTACTTGCCCAGGGATGGCACCACTCACAGTGGACTGAGCCATCCTCCATCCATCATCAGTCAAGAAAACACCCCACAAACTTGCTCATAAGCCAGTCTGGCAGTTTTCAGCTGAGGCTCCCTCCTCCCAGATGATTCTAGATTGTGTCACTATGGCATAAACAGTCAGCACAGAGGTGAATGTTTGACACACGAGGACACTGGACACCCCTTGATATTTGTAGCATAGAGCTTGTACACATCTAAGAGCTCAGGGAATGCTTATTCAGAGAATAAGGTGTAGCAGTCAGGTGATAGCTCTGTATCCCACAGTTCAGTATACTCAGGCCAACCTCTACTCCCTGTCTAGTTCCTTGTCATGTGCTTGCTTTCTTGTGTGATGGCGGCTTTCGTCTGAGCAGGTTTGTCTTTGCTTCAATTAGCAGTGATGCCCAAGCTTTGGGTTTCTGACCTCTGTTGGCTTTTTAAGTACTTGATCTTGTAATATAGTTGAAATACACATTTTTAATATATTTATGATATAATTCATAAAGATAATTTGATATACTAAAGTATAGAATTAGGACCAGCATGGGGGTGCATATCTTTAATCCCAGCATTTGGGAGGCAAAGGCAAGCAGATCTCTTCGAGTTCAAAGCCTGCCTGGTCTACAAAGGAAGGTCCAGGTCAGCTAAAGCTACATAGTATGACCCTGTTTCAAAACAAGAAAACAAAACAAAGGCAAAGAAAACCCCAAAACACAACTAGTCATTTCCTTCTATTTATAAAATTTCTACTTTGGTGAGTATTTGAAAGGCTATAGCTTTAAACCTGAAGGGATTTTTGGAAGTGCTTCAATGCCTTTTTCTTACTGAGAGTGTCTTACTTTTTAAATTGTTTTTTCTGCTGTGAAATGTACTCCCTCTCACTTAGTGAGATGCTGAGGATCCTGGGCTTTCTCTGTGTCCAGGATCTGCTGCAAATGACTGTCCTTGTTTATATTGCAGTTCTCAGAAGCAGAGTTTGGAGCTCACGAGTGACCTCAGCATTCTCCAGATGACCAGGAAAGAGCTCGAGAACCAAGTGGGATCCTTGAAAGAACAACATCTTCGTGACTCAGCTGACTTAAAAACTCTTCTCAGTAAGGCTGAAAACCAAGCAAAGGATGTTCAGAAAGAGGTAAAGCGAAAAGACATGCTCAGCCCAATTATGGTTGGACTTAAAGCCAAAGGCAAATCAGATATCCATGCCACTTAGAAATAAAGAAAAGCAGAACGCATATTACCTGACAGTTGACACTTGGAACATCCCAGCCTGGTAATTACTAGCTGTTCGTCCATATCAAGAGAATTTATCAAGTGCTTGCTTTCAAACATACAGACATAAGAGCTAGTTCTTAATTTTTCTCTAATAGTTGACTGACATGAGAGACCCTTTGTATTAGATTGCTTGGTCTGTTTAACTATCAAAGAGTGTGTCATATTAAATGAAGCATTCTTTTGGAAAGGCAAACTACAAACCAGGGCAACTACAAACCAGAGCTATATGCTCCTGGGAAAGTGGCTAAAAAGTCACTTACCCTCCTGTGGTGGCTCATGCTTGTCATTCCAGCATCAGGGAGGTTGAGGCAGGAGGATTGCAATGAGTTCAAGGCTTTACTGGGTTATAGAATGAACCCTATTTCAAAACACCAAAGTAAAATATATATACAGATGGTCAAGGTGATGTACACCTACAATCCCAGCACTTGGGAGGTGGAGCAGAAGAGTCAGGAGTTCAAGGTCAGCCTCAGTTACATAGTAAGTTTGCGGCTAGCTTAAGCTGCATGAGCTCTATGTCAGAAAAACTTAAAATTCACCTATATGCAGGCAGCCAAATGCCTATTCTATGGAACTGAATTTTCCCCCTATACTTTTTGTCTTCACAAATACACACACTTAAGTTTCCATGTGATTCTGCTTATACCTTGATTTCATTAGCTTTTGAAATAATCATGTGAAGGATGGTAAGAGGTTGACTTTGGAAAGGACTCACCCCAGGTCTTTCTGAATAGGATAGATGCATTTTAAAGCTGACAACAGGGCAGAAAAGTTCTGTTCACTCCTACTGGCCTTCCTGCACTGACTCCTGTCAGCTAAGGATGCAGGTTAATAAAGCCTGTCTGCTCATCAGGAAGTACTAGCTGTCGACTTGCTTACAGGCAAGATTGTTCATATGATAGAAGGAAGTAGAAGACAGCTCTTTGTCTTTACAAATGAAATTTCTGAAAGTTGTTTTTAGAAACTAAGATTAATGCAAGTTTCCTTTGCACTTTGCCTGGAGTATCCTGAATTTGGAAGTGTTTTTTTCTTCTGTCTTTGTGCTTGTTTCTAAAGGGAAAAAAATGGCAACAGTTTTGATATTCATGTAGACACATTGACTTTGAAATGTTCAGCTTTACCTGGTTAAGGATGTGTATTTTAGAAACATCCTCATTTGGTTTTAACACAAATTTTGTGCCAAAGTAAATATCCTAATATTTAATACTGTAAGCACTTTGTGCCCTTCCTGTCCATGTGCCATAATTCTTTCAATATTTGGGAAGAATTTGTGGTGGGAAGATGATTCTGTTGTATGTTATTAATGAATACATTAGCCATTTGTTGCATTATTTGTTTGCCTGCTTTTAGTCACTGAATAATCAGTGCCAAGTGCTTTAACTGTTTCCACAAATGGCGTGGCATGTTGTCACAGCATCTAAAGTATTGCTAGCCTCTGGATTGCATTAAATGCAGCATATTTGGAAATATGTCTGAGCTTGTTAGTATGTTCTTTCCTATTTTCTTGTTCACTGTTTTTCATTGTGAAATGATGTATAGTCATCATATTCCTTTGTAATGTGAATTGCTGTTTGTCCTTCTGTCAACATATTGGACACTAGTCTGTAAGTAAAAGTTCTAATGAGGTTTTTATCTCTGTGTAATACACTACAAAAATACATTATTACTTTTTAGTAATGCATATTTACTTCTTTTCAACATTTCCATTTGCTCTTCTTTCTCTCATGGAATCATGCTTAATGTGCTAAAAAACCCTGATTATGTGTCTTCAGTACTGTAAGAGGTTAAACTGTTGTAAGTTGAACAACCCCAGATATGATTATGATTATGATTATGATGATGATGATGATGATTTGTGTGAAGAAGAGCCACAAGTGTTGGTAATATTATGTGATATTTCTCTCTTGAGACCAAACTCACTGGTTACTTCAAAGTTAAAAAGCAAGAGGAAACAGAAGTGATATCCAAGCAAGGTGTAAACTAAGGCTGCAGAATGTGACCTTTGTTCTGCTGGTTAAAGCTTTATCTATGGTAATTTTTATATAAAAACTCCAAAGAAAAAGTGTGAGAAATAATTCTCTAATAGTAAAAGAATTGTATATCATGTTTATATTTGATTTTATAAAGCATCTATGCATTTTAATTTAATGAGAATAGCTATGATCCAAGAGTTCAACCAGTGTGTGGCATACACTTGCAATTTGCATACTTAGGAAGCCGATAGAGATAGGTCTCAAGTTGGTGCCAACTGGGCTTCATAGACTCTGTTTCAAAGAAACCAACCCGCCAACCAGTGAATACATAAAACATTGAACATCTAATTGCCCTGAAAAGACTGACTCAGGGTTGGTGCTTGGCTTCCCTGTCTTCCTGTAGGGCCAGAGTCCTCCCCATGTACTTACTCCCTTGCTTGAGCTAAGTGGCAGTATCCGTGACTGTGCTGCTCTCTCGTGCCACGCTTCACACTCCTGAAATGGAGAGATGATTAAGTGTTCTGATGTAGAGGGCAGTCTGGGTGTAATCATGGTGGAAAGGGGAAGGAGAGGAAAAGTTTGGTTGACAAAGCACTTTTGACTTGTCCTCTTTTTGCACTGTTTGGAACTGTTGGATGATCACGGAGAACCAATGGCATTCTAAGGTGCAAAAACTAGTCTAGAATCACTGACTTTTCCTTGGCAGCCTCCCAGCAGCCTTATGCCTTCTGGGAGAGTTCACAGACCCTTACATCAACCCAAAAAAAGCTGTCACAAACAAATACATGAATTTTAGTCTTTGGTTAATTTTCTAGTGTATTTCCCAGGACTGTTCAGGGAATGTTCTTAAGTAACAAATCATTTCTTTCATAGCTTTCTTCTCCTTCCTGGTAACCTCTGACCTCTGACCCTGACTTCCTCCCTGCCCCCTTCTCTCCTAATGTCTTTAATTTAAACATTTTCATCTTTCTTAGATCTTGTCTTTATTGAGTATTGAGGAGGTTCTCTCCACTCCATGGTGCTTGCATTTATCAGGACCATTATTATAAAGGTGTCCTTTGTTAAATTTGGGATTTAGGTAGAGAAGAACTACCTTCCATTTTCCTAAGCCGTGCTGAGACAAGAGGAGGAGCCATTCTGATAGACCACACTCATGGGATATTGGTTTTCTGTTCAGTCCTTGTCTTCCTGTCTTCCTTCTGAAACACTCAGAGATGGCAGAATGGGGCAGCAGAAGTGGAGACAGAGGCATGCCAGCAGCAGAGCAGTGCCCCTTTGGGAACCTCATCTTCAGTAAGCTGCAGCATCTAGAAATGGAACCAGTCTAGAATTCCAGCTTCTTGGGACCATTAAGAGATCAAGCCACACTGTATATCACATTGGTTTGACCTGTCTTCAAGGGATAGTTTGTGTGAAAGTCAAAAGTTATTTATATATATTCATATTATGTCTATATATTACACACACACACACACACACACACACTCACTCACTCACTCACTCACACTCACACACACACAGTTTTCAAGAGTAGAAAATGGCTGGTTCCTTTATGGAAACTTTTCTATCAGAAACAGATTTTAAGAAGTCTTTTAAATTGGTGCTGATGGGCTTTAAGTGTCAGATGCCCCAGTCTTTGTGGTGAGTATGTCAGAATCATTTCTCTCTCTGCCTTATTTGTCTAGAAAACTCACTGATACGACATTGATGATATCCACTAGTGCTGAGTAATAGAAGACTTAGTGAAAGTTAATGCTTTTTATTTCAAGAGTAAATAACTTGGCTAACATGGCTTCCCTTTAATTACCAAGAAATACATTTAGACCTAACTCTGACATTTAATTAGGATTTGTCTCTCTACCTGTTTGTCTTTTGCTCAAAGGAAAAAAATTCCAATTTCCCCTCTTCTCACTTGATGGAAGAAGTGACCCTTTATATTATAAACAGATGACAACACGGTATGTTCTGTTCTTTGATTTTAACACCAGGGCAAGAAAAGTCATTACATAGGATTAAGCCATCTTTAAAGATTTCTTACTATGAGTGCCAAGGACTTACCCTTCTTGAAAGGCTTGACTTTGGTGTTCAACATTATTAGAGAGGGCCTGGTATATCCTGACTAGAACCATAACTTCATACCCATCTTAAGTCCAGCCTGCACACTCTTTTTCTCTTTGCCTTTAGTATGAAAAGACACAGACTGTACTCTCAGAACTGAAGTTGAAGTTTGAAGTGACTGAGCAGGAAAAGCAATCAATCACAGATGAGCTCAAACAGTGCAAAGACACCCTGAAGCTGCTGCGAGAGAAAGGAGCTAACGTAAGTGTTTACCAGCTCAGCTCAGCTTCCGTGGAGTGGGGTGTCGGAGGGTTGAGAACGGTTTTCAGGATCTAACAGCCTGGGCACAGGAAGAATAGCTGTTCACGATGAATAGCTGTGCTAGAACTTCTGTGCAATGGGATTTCTTTCCTTCTTTTTAAGTAAGAATTTACCCCTTAAACTTAACACCCATAGAAAAACTTGAGGCCTGCCTGGTGGAAAACAACTGTCAGTAAAACAACTTGGAAGAACTCTCTGGTTTGCCCAGTTTAGTCTGAAATTTTGTCTCTAGGTCACCAGCCGCCTTTTGTTTCTTTCCTACTGGGAAATGAAGCCTGTGCCGCCCAAGGCCGTTTAGGAGACATGGTACACACTGGTCCTTAGCCTTAGGTGGTTTCAGAAAGCAGGGCTTTAGTACAGTTTTCGTTTCTACACTAGTAATGTACATTCTTAAAAGCTTTCTGCTTATTTGGCATCTATCAGTATTTGGTAAATTGACACAGAGCTTTCTAATGGATGTTTGAGAGAGAGATGGGGACCAACGGGCACAGAGATGGGAAAAACATTTGGCTGTAAATTTAGTTTGATGACACTTGTTTCTCACTTGGGAAGAAAGGTCTTGAAGGCGAAGTTGTACTAAATAAATGTTGTGTTGTTTGTTGTGGTGGACATTGCCTTTGTGGGCCTAACTGATGGATGTTCGGTGTGGTTGGTTGTGCTCTGTCACAGCTTGGACACTGCAGTGGACGTGAGCCACATGCTTCCAGTGGCTGCTCACCTTGCAGCACAAGCACAGATGAATGATGTTGCATGGCCATCCAGTTATGCAGTTTTCACAGAATGCTCACAAGTTGTGTCCAGCTGTCCTTTACTTACTAAAGTTACAGATTTTAGACAATAAAAGATTACAGGTGAGGTAGGAGCCCCTTAGAAATGGAAGGGTTGAAGACTTAATGCTAAACAAAAGTGGATTACATTTATTTTTTAATGCATAGAATATAGAAATCTTCTAAAATCAGATCATAATGGTTTGATATATTTTCTTTTGTGTTAATTCATACCTGATTATAGAATTTCAGTCCACCTCCTGCTAAATTAACCTACAAAGACATCTTGCATGATCAGAATGACCCTTCCTGTACTCTTACTATTTATAATCATATAAAACTATTCACCTTCAGGATGAATTTTCCTTTTTTACCATATAAGCTTATATCCCCAAGTAACTCCTTTCCCCTTTAAAAAAAATCAGATATGGTTAGAATAAAGGGAAGTTATTCTTTGGCTTTGGCTACCCATTTATCATACATTGTGCCACACCTCTTGACCCATTGAGTTCACATTATAACAGAACATGTATTTTTAAGCTTTAAAACAATGCCATCTCAAAAGTGAAATAATTTCGGTTGGAAGGAAAATGGGTTTCAATGAAAGAACAAAATATACCCTATCTGTTGCCATGGAAACATATCTATTAACTAGTGGACTTCAGATGTGAAACAAAAATAATATATTGTCAAACGGAGCATTGCTTGATAAACTGACATCCATGCTCTGTCTGAACTTGTCACATTTCATTAGGATATTTGTGGACAAGCACATTGACTCTTGCCCCTAGCTGTTCTTTTGAAGTAGTCGTTTCTTAGCATACGTGTCCCAGCCCCATCATTCTGGATTATGTTAGATGTCTTTAAAATGTTTGAATTGGTGCAAAACCTGAATGGTGTACTTGTTACCTCAGTCTTCCTCTTCTTCTTCTCCAGCCACCCCTGGGGTCTAAATCATCTTATCTGATTGTTTTCATAGCATAAAATGATTTCAATATCCCTTCCCTTCTTCAGCCCACCATATTACAACCTGTCCCAGCCGTATTCATCGGCCTATTCCTGGCTTTCCTGTTTTGGTGTTTCGGTCCATTGTGGTAGAGAAAGGTACAAGCACTACTGTTGAGTCTTTGTCTGTTTGTCACTGTCACCTGTTTGTGCCATATTTGTAATAGAGTGCATGGCAAAACCACACGGATGTGTTGTTACCTGACGCAAACCCTTCATTTAGTATGCTGTGTATTTGTCATATTAATGAGCAATCAACTAATCACATAACATTATGTCTTGTTTCTTTTGTAGTAATGCTAACATGAATTAACCCTATGTTAACCTCTTGTTAATATGCTTCCTTTAACTGAGTCTTTATCTCTAGCAAACTGGAGTAAGCAGTGAGTTTCTGCAATAGCGCCACCCACATCCCAGTTACGTTCAATCAGATTTGAATGAGAAATGAAGAGTTTGCATCTTTGAAATTTTAGCCAACTGTGTTACCCTTCCTTTCTTCCTTCCCATTCATGGTGTAGAGTTTTTTTCCTTTAATCCTTTGCCTGTTTGCTGTGAAGACGAAAGAAAGTGAGACTAGTCTAATGAACCATTGGTTCACAATTTCAACCCCAGTGACAATGTACATGTGTGATATAAGCAAGCTCTATAACAAACCTTTTTGAGCTTTGATCTGCAAATTAAGAGTATTTCTCAAGAATACTGTCAGAATACCAGTAAGAATAAAGGTAGCTACCAAAGTAAATGGATTTTATAAATCCTCTGAGAGCTGACTGTTCTTTGCCTTTAGCTGATAATAGAGCATGCTTATCAGAGGAATCCCATGGGCAGGGCCTTAGTGCCACTGTCCTCCTGAACCTCATCCGATTTGTGTCTTTTTTGGATCAAGCCTGTACCATTCATCTATCCCATCTTAGAACTCTGTTTTTTATAAACTGTGAAATAGCAGAATTGTACTGCAGGCACACAGTAAATGTGTGTGGCAGACACAGCCCAGAACTGTATTTAGAAATAACAAAGTTGGAAGCTGTCCAGAACTTTCCTGGGCTGTTCAGGCTTCACATTATGGTCCTGCTGGTGTGGATCTCCCTCATTTCCTTTCTTTCTACATTTACCTTATTAATGCAAGTGCAGAGTTTTCTGATGGTCTTTTATCCATGGGACTCAGTTCACCAAGGGGTTAAATATATATGAAAAGAGACGGGGAGAATGTGATATTGACTCTTGGTTTCTTTCCACACAGAAACCCTGGCCCTGGATGCCCATGCTGGCGGCCCTGGTTGCGGTGACAGCCATCGTGCTGTATGTGCCAGGTCTGGCCAGAGCTTCTCCGTGACAGTGTCTTGGGTCTGTACACCGCCCTTCCTCTAGAAGCTGGCATCACTCAGGCTGGGGACAAGCAGAACCGTTTTCTTCCTTTTTACCTCTTAAAACAGCAAAGTGCAAGAAAGAGCTGGAGGGTCATTGCTTTAACTTATAAAAAAATATATCTGTCTATAGAGAGGATATAAAGTTGTGAATTTATTCGGTTTTTCATGTAATTTTTAAATTAGTATGTTGAGATTCTGAATATTATGGTGGCCTAAAGTAGGCTTCTTAGTGCACCAAATTATTTATACCATAAATTTATAGATATTTTACTCTGAATTCTGATGGCCACATAATTCATTTTTCTGATTCAATAACTACTCAAACCGAACAACCAATACATACATGGGAAAAGAGGCCCTGTGTGCTCAGTGCCTATCAGTTTGAATATATACACACACACATATATATATATTTTTTTTACATATTTACTCCATTTTTACTTGTTATAAAACCACTGAGCTATTGGGAACAAGACTTAGACAATTATTTGTGTGGGTTTTTTTTTTTTTTTAATGGAAAAACACATTTGGAAAATATTCTGTTATAATGATGATTGGGAGAATATATACATGTTTGTTCAGCCTTAATGTGACTTGAAGATGTGAAGGACATCAGCTTTGAAAAACTTTCCATGAGAGATTGTATTTTCTTGAGCAAACTGAAATATTTCTGGGAGCAAAAACATAATTGCATAATTTCAGAGTGAATTGGAATGTAACTTCCTAAACCTCATGTATTTAAGACATGTTTTCTTTAAAAGCCAAGTTACCTTCTCATATACAGCAGTTTAGAAAGCATGATTTTTTTTTCTGTCATCTGTTCCTCCAAGCATGTTTAATTGAAGGAAGAATTATATCTGTTTAGATAAGCTTTTATTGACTTAATTTGGTTATGATGTGGAGCTAATTCACATTCAAGGTGAACTGGTGTTACCTACCAAGATTTCTTGCTTGGGTAAACAAATGTTCTTTTTATTGTTAATTGGGACAGCCTGTTAATTAGTAGCACTCTTCCCAAGATTGGTAGTGTTCCATGCACAGTGGCACACCTAAGCACTGCTTGACATTATACATTTAAAACACCGAGGTTAAAGTTTAGCTATGGTTTTGTGCAGCACCATGGTGATGTCAGTATCCTAAAGTATCACATAGTTCAGTTTTCTTCAGTCAGTGAAGACTGGGAGGGAAAGACGGTGAATTGGCTTGAATGTTTTCTGAGAATACCCAGATCTAGCCAGATATTGAGATAGGAGTTTAGGATGTCATTTGCCTTGTGATGTTTGGCATCATTGTTTTTACTTTAAAAGTTGAATTTTAAGCTATTTGGGATTGTTGTCAGGAGAATCACTTGATTTATGGAGGAATCGGCCATGAATGACTTGTAGAAAATGCTGTCATATAGTTCATTTTACCCTTCTCTGTTCCAGGAGCCACTCCGCCCCAGAATGCTAGTATGCCAGTGGTACCTAGTACCTCTTGTATATAGTTATTGCAAATACTGTTCCGAAATGCATAACTTCAGAATTACCTTTTTTAAAGTAAATAATTGTTTGAAATCTATTTTGTAAAGATAAAACGTACAATAGAATTTCTGGAGTACAGATTAAACTATTTGCACTAACACACGTGATGTGCATGATTTAATAAAATAACTTTAATCTCCCTATGTACGTTTGAGTTCATTGAGTTCTTAGTGCTGGCTCTACCATTCCAGTGTCCTTAGCCTTTGCTTAAGTGAATTGGTGTTAAGCATATGTGAGATGTTCATCAGGGTTTAAAAGAAACCAGAGCAGTTTCCTCCCAAGTTTTACCTAACTTACTGTTGTACCTTTTCTCCTTTTAATATGGTCATTGTGAATATGTGACTCACTTGCCAGACTAATGTCATCAAATGTAAGGCCTAGCATCAATATTTACTTTACTCACATCAAATAAATGGGATTTGTAGTTATTCCAGTTTTTCTTCAAGAATGTCAGTGAGCCTGTTCATAAGCAGTGCCGCCAGTTTTTGTTTTTGTTTTTCTCAGTTTGCTTATGGTTAAACAGAGCAGGAGTGTTACAAGGTAGTAATACTCATTGAAGTCTAAGCACAGCAGTAAGAAATTGTGTCTTAGTTTAAGGTTACCCCAGACTACAAAGTAAGACTTTGTCTTAAGAAATTGACAACCACAGAATGCAAACAACTGAGAAGCATGGTGTTTGACATGATGAACACCTGTATTGGCTCTTCTTTCTTTCTTCTTTTTTTCCCCTCTTTTTTTATTATTATTATATTTGTGTTTTAATTTTACACATCAGCCATGAGTTCCCCAGTCCTCCAACCTCCCACCCCCCCCCCCACCTTCACCCAATCCCCTCCCCTCCATTCCCATCTCTTCCAGGACCAAGACTACCCTGGCGATTCATTTAAACCTGGTGGATTCAGTACAGGCAGGTCCAGTCCCCTAATCCAGGCTGAGCATGTGTCCCTGTGTAAGCCCAAGGTTCCAAACAGCCAGCTCATGCACTAAGGACAGATCCCTGTCCTACAGCCTGGATGTCTCCCAAGCAGTTCAAGCCACTCAATTGTCTCACCCATCCAGAGGGTCTGATCCAGCTGGGGGCTCCACAGCCCTTGGTTCACAATCCATGTGCCTCCATTTGTTTGGCTACTTGTCCTTTGTGCTTTTTCCAATCTTGGTCTCAACAATTCACACTCCCACGTTCCCTCCTCTTTCACGACAACTGGACACCCGGAGCTCCACCTGGGGCCTGGCTGAGGATCACTGCATTCACTTCTATCAGTTATTGGATTAGAGTTCCAGCATGACCGTTAGGGTGTTTGGCCATCTGATCACCAGCCTAGGTCAGATCAGGCTTTCTCTCAACCATTGCCAGCAGTCTACAGAGGATGTATCATTGTGCATTGTTGGGGACCTCTCCAGCACTTTGTCTATTCCTGTTCTCATGTGGTCTTCATTTATCATGGTCTGTTACTCCTTGTTCCCCCTTTCTGTTCCTGATCCAGCTGGGATCTCCTGCTCCCCTAAGCTTTCTTTCCCTCAAACCTTGCCCTTCATTACTCCCACTGTCATCCAGGTTGTTCATGTAGATCTCATCCATTTCTCTTATTGGGTGATCCCTGTGTGTTTCCTAGGGTCCTGTTTTCTAGGTAGCCTCCTTGGAGTTGTGTAGCAGTCTAGTCATCTTTGTTTTACATCTAGAATCCTCCTATGAGTGAGTACATACCATGTTTGTCCTTCTGAGTCTGGGTGACCTCACTCAGGATGATTTTTTCTAGATCCATCCATTTGCCTGCAAACCTCATGATGTCATTGTTTTTCTCTGCTGAGTAGTACTCCATTGTGTATATGTAGTGTATTTTCTTTACCCATTCTTCAGTTGAAGGGCATCTAGGTTGTTTCCAGGTTCTGGCTATTACAAACAATGCTGATATGAACATAGCTGAGCAAATGCCCTTGTGGTATGATTGAGCATTCCTTGGGTATATGCCCAAGAGTGGTATAGCTGGGTCTTGGGGGAGATAGATTCCCAATTTTTTAAGGAAGCACCAAATTGATTTCCAAAGTGGCTATACAAGTTTGCATTCCCACCAGCAGTGGAGGAGAGTTCCCCTTGCTCCATATCCTCTCCAGCATGAGCTGTCTTCTGTGCTTTTGATCTTAGCCATTGTGACAGGTGTAAGGTGGTATCTCAGAGTCGTTTTGATTTGCATTTCCCAGATAATTAGGGATGTTGAACAATTCCTTAAATGTCTTTCAGCCATTTGAACTTCCTCTGTTGAGAATTCTCTGTTTAGTTCTATAGCCCATTTCTTAATTGGACTGTTGGGCATTTTGTTGTCTAATTTCTTGAGTTCTTTATATATTCTGGATATCAGCCCTCTGTCAGATGTGGGGTTGGTGAAGACCTTTTCACATTCTGTAGGGTGTCGCTTTGTCTTGTTGACTGTGTCCTTTGCTCTACAAAAGCTTCTCAGTTTCAACAGGTCCCATTGATTGATTGTTTCTCTCAGTGTCTGTGCTACTGGTGTTATATTTAGAAAGTGCTCTCCGGTGCCAATGCGTTCAAGAGTACTTCCTACTTTCTCTACTATCAGGTTCAGAGTAGCTGGATTTATGTTGAGGTTTTTGATCCACTTGGACTTAAGTTTTGTGCATGGTGACAGATATGGGTCTATTTGCAGCCTTCTGCACATTGACATCTAGTTATGCCAGCACTATTTGTTGAAGATGCGTTCTCTTTTCCATTGTACATTTTTGGCTTCTTTGTCAAAAACTATATGTTCATAGGTGTGCGGGTTAATGTCAGGGTCTTCAATTCGATTCCATTGGTCCACATGTAGGTTTTTATGCCAGTACCAAGCTGTTTTTATTACGGTAGCTCTATAGTAGAGCTTGAGGTTGGGGATCATGATGCCTCCAGAGGTTGTTTCATTGTACAGGATTCTTTTGGCTATCCTGGGTTTTTTGTTTTTCCATATGAAGTTGAGTATTATTCTTTCCAGATCTGTGAAGAATTGTGTTGGTAATTTGATGGGAATTGCGTTGAATCTGTAGATTGCTTTTGGTAAGATCGCCATTTTTAATATGTTAATCCTGCCTATCCATGAGCATGGGAGATCTTTCCATTTTCTGACATCTTCTTCAATTTCTTTTTTCAGGGACTTAAAGTTCTTGTCATATAGGTCCTTCACATGCTTAGTTAGAGTAACCCCAAGGTATTTTATATCATTTGTGGCTATTGTAAAGGGTGATGTATCTCTGATTTCCTTCTCACCTTGTTTGTCTATTGTATATAGGAGGGCTACTGATTTTTTTGAGTTGATCTTGTATCCTGCTATGTTGCTGAAGGTGTTTTAAGCTGTATCAGTTCCTTGGTTGAATTTTTGGGATCACTCCTGTATACTATCCTGTCATCTGCAAATAGGGAGAGCTTGACTTCTTCCTTTCCAATTTGTATCCCCTTAATCTCCTTATGTTGTCTTATAGCTCTGGCTAGAACTTCAAGTACTATAATGAATAAGTATGGGGAGAGGGGACAGCCTTGCCTTTTTCCTGATTTTTAGTGGTATTGTTTTGAGTTTCTCTCCATTTAATTTGATGTTATCTGTTGGCTTGCTGTAGATTGCCTTTATTATGTTTAGGTATGTTCCCTGTATTCCTGATCCCTCCAAGAACTTTATCATGAAGGGGTGTTGGATTTTGTCAAATGCCTTTTCTGCCTCTAGTGAGATGATCATTTGTTTTTTTTTCTTTGAGTTTGTTTATATGGTGTATTACATTGACGGACTTTCTTATGTTGAACCACCCTTGCATCCCTGGGATGAAGCCTACTTGATCCTGGTGGATAATTGTTTTGATGTGTTCTTGGAGTCTGTTTGCCAGAATTTTATTGAGTATTTTTGCATCAATGTTCATGAGGGAGATTGGTCTGTACTTCTCTTTCTTTGTTGCATCTTTCTTTGGTTTAGGAATCAGGGTAATTGTAGCCTCATAGAAGGAGTTTGGTAATATTCCTTCTGCTTCTATTGTGTGGAACAATTTAAAGAAAGTATTGGTATTAAGTCTTCTTTGAAGATCTGGTAGAATTCTGCAGTAAAACCATCTATCTCATCCTCGTGTTTTTTTGTTTTGTTTTGTTTTGTTTTTTTTTTTTTTTTTTTTTTTGGTTGGGAGACTTTTAATGACTGATTCTATTTCCTTAGGGGTTATTGGACTATTTAGATGGTTTATCTGGTCTTGATTTAACTTAGGTATGTGGTACCTATCCAGAACATTATCCATTTCTTTTAGATTTTCCAGTTTTTTGGAGTAGAGGTTTTTGAAGTATGACCTGATGATTCTCTGGATTTCCTCATTGTCTGTTGTTATGTCCCCCTTTTCGTTTCTGATTTTGTTAATTTGGATGCTCTCTCTGTGTCTTTTGGTTAGTTTGGATAAGGGCTTGTCTATCTTGTTGATCTTTTCAAAGAACCAACTCTTTGTTTCATTAATCCTTTGTATTGTTCTCTTTATTTCTATTTTATTGATTTCAGCTCTCAATTTGCTAATTTCCTGGTGTCTGTTCCTCCTGGGAGACTTTGCTTCTTCCTGTTCAAGGGCTTTCAGGTGTGCTGTCAAGTCACTAGCGTGAGATTTCTCCAGCTTTTTTATGTGGGCATTTAGTGCTATGAATTTCCCTCTTAGCACTGTTTTCATAGTGTCCCCTAAGTTTGGGTATGTGGTGTATTCATTTTCATTGATGTCTAGGAAGTCTTTAATTTCTTTCTTTTTTCTTCCTTAACCCATTGGTGATTCAGTTGATTATTATTCAGTTTCCATGAGATTGTAGGATTTCTGTAGATTTTTTTTGTTGTTGAAATCTAACTTATACCATGGTGGTCTGATAGAACACAGGAGGTTATTCCAATTGTTTTGTATCTGTTGAGATTTGCTTTGTGGCCAAGTATGTGGTTGATTTTAGAGAAGGTTCCATGGGGTGCTGAGAAGAAGGTATATTCTTTTTTGTTCGGGTGGAATGTTCTGTTAGATATTGATTAAGTCCATTTGAGCCATAACATCAGTTAAGACCATTATGTCTCTGTTAAGTTTCAATTTGGCCGATCTGTCCAGAGCTGAAAGTGGGGTGTTGAAGTCTCCCACTATTAATGTGTGGGGTTTTATTTGTGATTTAAGCTTTAGTAATGTTTCTTTTACATATGTGGGTGCCCTTGTGTTTGGGGCATAAATGTTCAGAATTGAGACTTCATCTTGGTGGATCCCTGCGATGAGTATGTAATGACCTTCATCATCTCTTTTGATTGATTTTAGTTTGAAGTCTATTTTGATGGATATTAGGATGGCTACACCAGCTTGCTTCTTAAGCCCATTTGATTGTGAAGTCTTTTCCCAGCCTTTTATTCTTAGGAGGTATGTGTTTTTGAATTTGAGGCATGTTTCTTGTATGCAGCAGAAAGATGGGTCCTGTTTTCGTATCCATTCTGTTAGTCTGTGTCTTTTTATAGGTGAATTAAGTCCATTGATTTTAAGGGATATTAATGACCAGTGATTGTTCATTCCTGTTATTATTTTTATTATTTGGTGGTAGTGTGTGTGTACTTCTTCTTTGGGTTTTACTGCTGTGGTGTTATCTATTGCCTGTGTTTTCATGGGTGTATCTGCCTTCCTTAGGTTGGAATTTTCCTTCTAGTGCTTTCTGTAGGGCTGGGTTTGTGGATAAGTATTGTTTAAATCTGGTTTTGTCTTGGAAGGTCTTGTTCACTCCATCTATGATGATTGAAAGTTTTGCTGGGTATATTCGTCTAGGCTGGCATCCATGGTCTCTTAGTGTCTGCATTCTATCTGTTTAGGTCCTTCTGGATTTCAAAGTCTCCATTGAGAAATCGGGTGTTATTCTGATGGGTTTGCCTTTATAAGTCACTTGGCCTTTTTCTTTGCTGCCCTCAATATTCTTTCTTTATTCTGTATATTTAGTTATTTAATTATTAAGTGGTGAGGGGACTTTTTTTGGGGGTCTAGTCTGTTTGGTGTTGTATAGGCTTCTTGTATCTTCATAGGCATTTCCTTCTTTAAGTTGGGAAAGTTTCTTTTATGATCTTGTTAAATATATTTTCTATGCCTTTGAGTTGGTATTCTTCTCCTTCCTCTATCCCTATTATTCCTAGGTTTGGTCTTTTCTTGGTGTCCCAAATTTCTTGGACATTTTGGGTCATGACTTTGTTGGTTTTAGTGTTTTCTTTGACTGATGAATCTATCTTCTACTGTATCTTCAACACCAGAGATCCTCTCTTCCATCTCTTGCATTCTGTTGGTTATGCTTGCATCTGAAGTTCCTGTGTGTTTACTCAGATTTTCTATTTCCAGCATTCCTTCTGCTAGTGTCTTCTTCATTTTTTCTATTTCCCTCTTCATGTCTTGGACTGTTTCCCTTGCTTTTTCATGATTTTCTTTCTGGGACTTACTGTTTTCTTCTGCTTTAATTGTCCTTTCCTCTAGTTTTTTTATAGCGTTCTTCCCATTTTTTGTTTGTCTGTTCCTCTACTTTATTTTTGATTTCTTCTATATAAGGCTCTAGCCTCTTCATGATGTTACTTATAAGGTTGTTTTCTTCTTCTTCCATTCCGTGATGTTCAGGTCTAGCTGTTGGAGAAGGGCTAGGTTCTGGTGATGCTGTATTGCTCTTTATTTTGTTGTATGTACTTCTGCCTTGATGTCTGCCCATCTCTTCGTGGGTTTGTTCTTGGTGTTATCAGTGTACTTTGTCCAGACAGAGCTGACAGATTTAGGGAGCTTCTCTCTTGTCCAGATGGAAGCTCTGGGTCAGATGGGAGCTCTGGCCAGATAGGAGCTGGGGGGCTGGACTCTGAGTCTCAGGAAGTCCCTGGAGTCTCCTTTTCTTGTCCAGAAGCGAGCTCCTCTGGTCCAGATGGGAGTTCCGGGGCGGATGGGAGCTGGGTAGTGGTCTCTGAGTCTCCGGAAGTGGCTGGGGTCTCGGGCAAATGGCTTTGTGGTCAGGGTGTGGAGCCTGCAGGGTCTGCCTGCAGTCTTGGAAAAGGGGAGCCTTCCTGGAGGGCCTGACGAATGGCCAGAAACTAGGGCCAGGTTGTTCAGGTCCTCCGGGGATGGTTGGTGCCCAGGGTTGGGACCCAGATGTGGTTGCCTCTCTGACTACAACCCCAGGCACTCACCTCTGGTTCTGATGGGAGTTCCAGGGCAGGATGGAAGCTGGGGGCTGGTCTCTGATTCTCAGGAGGTGGCTGGGGTCTCGGGCAAATGGGTGTGTTTTCAGAGTGTGGAGACTGCAGGGTCTGCTTGCAGTCTTGGAAAAGGGGAGCCTTCCCGCAGGGCCCGCTGAATCTGTCTCTTATTTCTTAAGTCACATCATCTTTGTTAATCAGGAGCAAGTCACATTATTTTCTGGATGTTTCCATTTCTTCATCTAGAAACTGAGAAGAAAAAATGTCTACATTTTTGGTGGTGTTGTAGATATTAAAGAGCTAATGTATGAAAGTAGTGCCATTCAAGCGATGTGTAAATGGAATGTCATAATGAAAATTTATTGCAAATGGTAAAGTTTTAGGTGAAATAGTACATCTAATTTTAAAGAGATTGATAGAAACCCGAGACAGCACTGTTCCCTTTACCGTGGTCTCTTTATAGAGTGGTGTGCTTGGCTCAGTAGTGAGCCAATTGCTGCTTTGGAATGTGTTATTTCTAATTCCACTCTGAGTCACTCTCTATGAACTCAGATTTGTGACTAAAAAAATAGTCTGTTTTTCAGTCTTTAGTCATCAGACTTGCCTCAGCTTCCGTCCCCTGTGATAGCCTGAGATCGTCCTCACTTGGCACCACAAGGAAAATCCTAAGTGCCCTCTGATGGTAAGGTTCCAACCTTGATTATGGTTGAGGCAGCACTCTGATCAGGAGAGGATGTGCGCTGACTGAAGCACTCTGCATCCTTTTTTCCAGGGTTCGTTGCTGGGGAGGCTGGAGCAAGCTGGCTGCTTACAAGGGCCAGTGAAGAGCAGTTAGCGTAGTCTCATTTGAAATAGTAGATGTGGTTTTAGGTGTGAACCAGTTTGAGTGACTTAGAACAGGTGGTCTGTCCTTCCTGCCATTGCACCTTGCAGTTCACTGAGCCTGGGGACAGAACAGTTTGATTGACCCTGGGGCTATTTTTTCTCTTTGGACAAGATGTCTTTCTCCTAGGTCATATCACCCCACTATGAGTTTTGGCTTCTTCCAGTGGCTGTGATGTCTGCCAAAAGGATAGAGATCTGCATACAGATCAACTGAGGTAAAAATGCAGTCTTGCTCCAAAAATGTACTTCCAGAAATTTGTTTTGCAATGGTTAGCATGGAATTTTTGTAAGATAAATGATCCACAAATGGTCCACAAATAGGTCATTTGCTAAAACAGTTGTTAGTGCCACACCAGTAAGCACATACTATCTAGTCTCAGGGTACCATGAACAGAGTGTGTCTATAGCTGTGTCCTGACATCCAACAAGATGTCAGGAGTATAAATGTATATTGAGTATAAATGTTTGTTACAGGAGGCACAAAATCACATCCAAGTACAGTCCTGGGAGCAAAACACTGTAGCTGGAAGATTTCCTGTGTCCTGCCTGGCCCATGGTCAAATCTTTTACCCATAGTCCCGCAGCCTTTTATAAAATAATCACACAGGAGCTTAATATTATTTATAACTGCTCGGCCATTAGCTCAGGCTTACTACTGTCTAACTCTCACACTTAAACTAACCCATTTCTGTTCATCTATATGTTGCCACATATTCCCTGGCTTTACCTGTGTGCTATTATATGTTGCTCCCTAGATGGCAGGCTGGTGTCCCTTACTCAGCCTTCCTCTTCACAGAATTCTCCTTGTCTGCTTATCCTGCCTATACTTCCTGCCTGGCTACTGGCCAATCAGCATCTTATTTATCAACCAATCAGAGCAGCACATTCTCAGCATACAGAGTGACATCACCCATCAATGCACCTGGGGTAAAAAGCTCTCTGCCTTGCTGGGTGGTGGTGGTGCACACCTGTAACCTCAGTACTCGGGAGGCAGAGGCAGGCAGATCTCTGTGAGTTCGAGGCCAGCCTGGTCTACAAAGTGAGTTCCAGGAGAGCTTCCAAAGCTACAGAGAAACCCTGTCTCGAAAAACCAAAAAAAAAAAAAAAAAAAAAAAAAAAAAGCTCTCTGCCTTTTTTCCTGGAGCTTCTGTCAGTTTCCCAAGACATTGTCCACCATACATCATTCTTTTGACCATGTTCCAACATCTTTCCCTTCTTTATTTTTTTAAATCTTAGGGTATTTACTCTTGTTTGGAGCCATCTACATTCTAAAAAAACCCATAAAAGACACATGATAAGTGCAATTCTAGATGCAAGAGCACTGTGCATAATGCTTTGCCCCCAGGAATTAGGATCCATTCCTCAAGGCATCAACAACCCATTTTGCTATTCATTGTCCAGAAGTTCTAGGCAACTGCTTAGAAAATCCCTGAAAATTTTCATCCTGGTGCCCAGTGGTCTAGTTCTTTATACTGTATGGGATAGGACAATGGCTGCGTGTAGGGCATCCTGAAAATGTTGGGAAGCTTAAGGAATACGTTCCCACTGGGGCAAATGTTTAGAAATTAAAGCAAGGTCATAGCAAGAGCATCTCCAGGAGTGTTTTTCCTCCTTTTTTTAAAAAGTTGTTTCTTAAGGGTGGAATGTGTATGTCCTAGAAATGTTTGGCCATGTAGGTTGTAAGTGATTCCAGTGATGTGTTGAAGTTGTTATTCATAACAGAATTTCTTAAAATTCCTACTAGTAAAAGCTGGACTGATATCAGTTTTATTTATTTATTTTATGTCTATGAATGTTCTATCTGCATGTACAACTTTATGCCTGCAGAGGACATCAGATTCCACTATAGATTGTTGTGAGCCACCAGGTGGTTGCTGGGAACTGAACTCAGGACCTCTAGAAGACCAGCCAGTACTTTTAACTGCAGAGCCACCTCTCCAGCACCCCCGCCCCCAAGCTTTTAATTGTATGGAGATTCCCATAACATGTCTGCAGTGTCTTCAATAAGGTGGAAATAAGAGCTTTGGAGGAGGGTAGTTTATCTAACTTTGAATGTTGAATAGTTAATATTTTATCATGCGAGGCTTGAACATCAATACTTTAATTGTCATGTGACCATTTTTGCTTGGGGAATAATATGATAAGCAGTGGGGACACCCAAGATGTCAGGGTCATTGATATACAGAGGGATGTTATTTTCTTCCCAGTTAACAAAATTAAGCGCAGGAGGATGAGGTACATACGCCCAATTTGTCTCAGCAGTAAGATGTGCATTCCAGAGACAAGATAGCAAAAGTAGCAGTTCTGTAGTCAACCCTTCCCCTGAGAGTTCATGAATTCTTTTCTCTCAGTCACTAATCCCTTCATGCCAGGTAATTCTTGTAGGAATATTCTGTTCTTTTGGTATGACAACCCTATCATTCCAATATCTTTTTTTCATGTGTAGCCTTTGTAGACACTTTGGAACCTCTTTGTCCATGTCTCATAGGGTTAGTAAGTCAGGTACCATACTGGCTTTTCAAAAGCTTGAGGAAAAAACACCAACACAACAGCCTTGGTTCCAGTGAGTTACCGGAGCTGGGATGTTCAATTAGCCAGGCATAGCATCTCTCCAAAGCCCCCTGAGCCCGAATTGTTTTGGAGGGGTCCAAAAATATTCTGCAGCAGTAAGGCCATCCTGGCCCAAATAAGAGAAATTTTAAGTATATAGAAGAGAAGATCAAATATTATGGCAATATATGGCAAATCATATATTTGGCAATATATGGAGGAGCACTATTTGTTTTTAGATATTTTACAGGGGCTAAATAGCAGAAGCCATTGTTAAGTCATCTGAAGTGTTGAACAGATACTTTACTGTTTTCATGAGAACTATAAATGTAAAGCGTTATCTAATTTTTATTTTGTAAACATATTTTAGCATTTTTTTTGTAGAAAGCAGAATATCATCCATATATTGTTTAATAAGAGCAAGAAGAAACAACTCTTTAGCTCTTTTTAAAGCAGTAGCAATGAACTTTTGACATAAAGTTGGACTGTTTGTCCTTACTCATTCCTTTTTCCTTGTTGAATGACTGCCCTTAGAGAGCCAGAGTTAGCACTTGAGTATGCTTAGGCCCAATATCCGTATGGAGGTGGTTGTAATCATTAATATCTCCTTTCTCTCTAAAGGGATGGATAGCAGTATGGCAGGCAGCGTTAGCATTCTCATATGCCAGTTGTTTAAAAATAAATGTTTCTGCCTCCCCATCAACCATCATGTGACTGACCTGTAAAAGACCAGGAACAAAATTTTGATATGGTTCATCAGGCCCCTGTCCAATTTTAGAAAGTTCTTTTTTTTCTTTCTTTCTAGAATCCAGTAACTTATGCCGTGCATCCCTGCTCCCAGAAAACAGAGATGCTCCTTTCCTGAAAGGCAGCACATCATCTTCCCCACATTTGTTTTAATCATCATTATAGTCCTCAGGCGGAGGAGGATATAATATTTCAGGCAGGGGAACAGACAGCCAGGAGCATTCACCCTTGCCTGGAGCCAACATTTTTTCTTTTGATTTTGCTCTACTCATTCACTTTTGACCTTGCACTGGAAAAGCTTTCTTTCTAGCTTGTAAGATTTATTTTCTTGTGTTTCATTATCTGGCTCATATTCATGCCAAGAATCATAGTCTTTTATAAATCCTTAGGCTTGTTCCTATTTATTGTTCGTATCGTAATAGGGTCCAGTGGCCAAGTCATCCAGAATTGCATTGGAATTTTTTAACAATATAATGCTAATATAATTAAAATTTTTGTTTTTCTTTAAATAAAATAAAATTATTCAAATTTAAATAATTATAATTAAATGTTATAATTATTTAATGCATAGTATAATAACACAATTATTTACAGTAGTTTCTTAAGGTTGTCTGTATTTCTGTGACATCCCAGTAGAATGATGGGAATAGTAAGACCTAGAGCAGAGAAGTAGGTAAAGTAGTTCATTTTGAACCAGTGGAAAGGGGCCTGGGAATACAGCTTAAGAGCCAAGTGCTTGTCTAGTTTTCCTGAGGCCTGTGTTAAGAAACCCACAGATAACGAAAGAATATGACCCTTTAATGTTGAATCATGAAGAGAGGAGGGAGATTATGTCAGATGTCTTCCCATTAATGAAAAGCCATCACTCCTGAATTGTGTTCAACATGAAAAGGTCAACACTAACCCGTTGTAAATGCTTTCCCCCAACAACATGACCTAGCAAGCCAACTGCCTCCTTCCTGACTAATGGCTAACAAACAAAAAATGATCATGCAGGGTAATGCAAGATACACTATCAAAACTATTTTTGTAACTTTCCCATTAAAAAGATGAAGATCTGGCAATTCCCTGAAGAGAGTGTAGGAAACCAGGAAGTATTTGTTTTGGTGGGTCTGTCACTTGAGAGGTCAGTCACATCATGTTATTAGTGCTGAGCATGTGTGGTGACACTTTGGCCAACTATTGCATTTATAGAAGAAAAGCACGTGCACCTGTAAGTGCCAGCAAGCACCCCGATGGCTGCTTTTGGAATTGTGGGAAAAAGAAAATGACATTAGGATGGGCAAAGGAGAATAGGGAGGCAAGTCATGCTTTAGCTAAAACATTTTGTTTGTTTTTTAAAAGGCGCAAATGGGTCTATGCTGGGCTCTACTTGGCTTCTATCCCCTCCTCTCTCTGGTCTTTACCTCTCCATGGGGCTGCTCTGGCATCTAGCCCTGTACACTTGGCTCTTTGCTGGCAGAGGGTAAAAGGGACATGGTCAACCCATCACCAGTCTATACTTTAAGTTTTCAGTCTTGGGAGATCTGCACACAGCCAATCAGTCTGGACACCTATCTGACATGAGAGGCCCAGAGGCTTCAGAGCATAGTCCTGCCAGTGGCCTGACCAAACAGGCCCTGAAGTGAAGTCCACCCCTCAATTCAGTGGTGCCAAATTCTGCTCTACAGTTTCAGCATAGGAAAAGTGCCTCAGCAAGTGGGAACCACAGTGCTGGCCATATGCCAGAGATCTCCAGCTCCTCCATGACAGTTTCCCTGGGGTCTGCAGAATGGGAGAGGGAAACTACAGATGCCAATCTCTACCCAGAAGACAACTGGCCCAAAGTGAAAGACACATATGACCTCAGCTACTAGGATTGGGTGGAGAGTGCCTGCCCACGCTGGACCACAGCATGAGAACTGTCCTCTTCAGGGATCTGCTGCTCATGGGAGTCCTGTATGGGATCACTGGTTCCCACCTGGAAGTTCTCCATATATGACAATTCCTGATGTGGCTTACCCCTCTCACAGGCTGCTTTGCAGAGCCATCAGAGGAGAGTGGTATGTTGGACAGAGTAGTATGTTGAACATGTCTGACATAAAAGCTGTGATGGTGGTGATGCTCCCAAGCCTGGTCTGTTGGTATCCTTCATCCTGCACACATTGGTACCCTGGTATTGTTGAAGTGAAACTTCTCCATGCAGCTTGTTCATTGCACATTCCTATGGAATGCAGAGTGCTCAGTGATGCTAATATCTATGGATATCATATTTATTGACAAGAATGTTGTTCTGTGGGTGGAGATCCTGGTTTCCCTGGGAAAAGTGGACAAGGGCTTCCATAATCACCACCACTCTTTCCCTCTCCCTACTCCATGAATTCCCCTTGCACATCAGTCTCACCTTTCTTCATTCATCACCCCTTTCTTCATCCATTGCTTGGATGACCTTAGTCTGGCTTATGACCCCAAGAGAGCATGCAAGGCTGCCATCTTGGCCAGAAGTGGAAGTTGGAAGCTTCATGAGTAGCTTGAAGTTTTGGGCTTCTAGGTTCCTGTTCAAAAAGTCAGTTGGGCAGAGGTTCAATATTCTGATTAACTGCCAAGAGCTACTACCAGGAAGCTAAAAGTAATGCTTCTAACCTACTCCAATATAGTATTATTTTAAATGTAAATATTTTGAGGTAATGCATATTTTAATTAGGTTCAACCATCCTCCAATACATGTTTCCAAGCATGTACATGAAAATATATACAATTCTATGTGTCAATTTTTAGAAAATAGTAAATATGGACATTCTAAAAAAATAAAAGCAGACAAGGCAGAATTTAACATCTGATCCTTTGGGGCAGTGAGTATCTGGCTGATTCCTGTGTCATCATCTAGGCTTTTCTTGTAGGTTCACATGGCATGTGGGAGAAATTGGTCCCAAGCTCCATGGTTGAGTTGGTCCACAGGGAGTAGCCAGCACAAGCCCAGGGAAGCACTTGTTATCTTCATGTCTTTATCTTTCCTTCTAGGTCTTTGAAACACAGTAACACCAATGTTGGCAGCTGCTTCTCCACACACTGCAGTCCTTGTAGACAAAGAAAAACCACTCATAGGCCCTGACTGTTTAGGCCCCAGGCATCCTTGACAGTATTCCTGGTGCTTGTAGCTAAGTGAGAAGGGATTCCTACTCAAGTAGTTAGCTCTGTGGTGTCAGCTAAGGCACTCTCCAAATCGAACATGTTACTCTTACCCCCCTATCCAGTCTCCAGTCTGCTGTGATTCCATTGGACCAGCCTAGAGTATGGACTCTCAAGTTTGTATTGGAGGTATTGACAAGGGGGACAATTCCTAGACAACTGCTTGAGCAGTCACATTGAGCAATGAGTTGACATCTCCAAGGAGTAACCTGAGAAACTGAAAGGGATTGAGACTTTAGAAGCAGGCCAAGACAGGAAAGATTTGGCTTTTAATAAAAAAGAGCTGAAACAGGAAGGATTTGTGAAATTGGAATGTGTCATGTGGAGATGACTGGTTGGAGATGCAGATTGGAGGACAAGCAGGGCTTGCAGAGGGCACCAGGAAGAAGTGTCAGGTGGGAGAAATGACTGACACAACACTGAGCCAGCCCTAAACAAGACCTTTATAGCAGTCCCTCCAAGGCTCAGGGAACATTGCAGAACAGGGAGCGGGAAGACTCAGGATCCAGAAACCCCGGAGAAGGGCTGGGAAATGCCCTGCACTATTGAGTCATGAACTCATGGCAGGTCCTCTACTGGATCTGAGCAAGACTAGCTCTGTCTATCAGCTATGGAAAGGAGAGTAACTTACTGGGCCCTGATCCTACTGCTGGATTATTGGCTACTGAAGGATTTGGGGAGAGGGGGATTCATTGTCTACCATTTAGTACTCCCTATCAAGCCCACCAGGCTCCAGTGGATACCTCCAAACCTGTGCTTACACCTAGTTTAACTCAGTGGCTCAGAAAACAAAGTGACAGGATGTGGGGAAGAGATTGGGGATGTGGATATTGACAGGATGGAGAGATAAGAATAATTGGAATGCACTACAATGTATATGAAATTGTCAAAGAAATTTAATAAATTCAACAAAATGGGCTCTCTAGACCTGCAACACAAAGCAGATTCACACTCTTGGTTGTGTATGTGATGCAAGCAGAAAGAGTTGTGTCATGGTGCTGTACTGTAGCAGAGCTCTGGTCCTTTCCCTCTGTCTCCCATTCTCCTTAAAAAAGCCACAGTAGCAGCCCCTGCAACCTTCCAGCAGTTAAGAGTCTTGTGGGCTGGCTGCTCTACCACCACAGCCACCCATTGGACTCAGTAAATTACAAGACCCACTCATCTGCCCAGACCCACCAACCCATGCCCCCACCAACCATCCCCCACAACTTCAGCAGTCCCTAGAGGCACAGGAACCACCTGCACCAATTGGAGGAACAGGCACAGGTAAAACCTATACCAGTAAAAGGAATAGACTTCATAGGCACAAGGACAACCCACATCAGTTGGAAGAACAGACCCCATAGGCATCTGAATCAACCTCATGTGAGCTCATGGACTAGACAGACAGGGAGTCTGCATGGGACTGACCTAGGTTGTCTGCATGTGAATGACAGTTGTGTGGCTTGGTCTGTTTGTGGGGTCCCTAGCAGTGGGACCAGGATCTGTCCTTGGTGCATGAGCTGGCTTTTTAGAACCTATTCCCTGTGGTGGGATCCCCCACTCAGCCTTGATGCAGTAGGAAGGAGCATAGTCCTGCCTCAACTTGATATGCCAGGCCTTGTTGACTTCCTTGGGAAGTCATACTGTTTCTGAGGAGTGTATGGAGGGGGGTAAAAAGAAGGTAGGGGGAGGGATTGGGAGGAGAAGAGGGAGGGGAAACTGGTTGGTATGTAAAATAAATAAAAATTTTAATAATAACAAAATAAAAGAAGCCCAGAGCCAGACAGATTCGGTGTAGAATTTGACTAGACATTTAAAGAACAACTAACACTCCTTAGGCTATTCCATAACAGGAAAAAAAAGGAACTCATCCAAATTCTTCTTTAAGCCAGGGATACTCTGGTGTTGAGAGAGGTAGATAGGTTGATAGATAGATAGTAGATGGATAGATAGATAGATAGATAGATAGATAGATAGATAGAATTATAGGCCTATTACCCTGATGACAAAATACACACAAATTCTCAATAAAATACTTGCAAATCAAGTTCAGGATCACTTAAAAAAAAATCATTCACCATGGTCAAGTTGTCTTCACTTCAAACCTTCAAGGATAATTCAACATACACAAATCAACATATTTATTCCACCACATAAAATGTGTAAAGGACAAAAACAATATGACCGTCTGAGTATGTGAAAAAAATATCTTTTTAAAAATTCAACTTTCATTCATGAAAAAAGTCCTGGAGAATCTAGGGATATAGTGGATATATTTCAACATTATAAAGTCAATGTTCAACAAGCCCACTTAAAGCAATTCCAAAAAACGCAGGAACAGGAAAAGGATGTTCACTCCTTCTGCTTCCATTCAATATAGAACTTGAACTCTTAGCAAGAGCAGTAAGACAACTGAAGGAGATAAAGGGGATACAAATGGAAGATGCTAAAGACTTAAATGAATGGAAGTTTTAAAAGTCTTGTGGATAAGTAAGTAATATAAAAGGTCAATTTTGATAAATTAATAATACTAATGCAATAAATATTGAATTAGAAAATGTGAATACAATATATCACTCATTTCTGTGGAACTTAATGTGACCGTAAATGTTGTTGTATTATTGGGCAAAAATAATTTTTGAAGTGGAACAGGCAGGAATATCCAGAGATAATTTTGAAAGGGTAAACTAGGGAAGCATGCCATATTAGGGAGAAACATGACATATGAGATAGAAAAAAAATAAAAAAATTCTTTAACAGAGATATGTCAGCAGTGAGTGTGATTGGTAGAGTAGATATTGCAACAGATTGCAGTGTCCAGAAAGTTTGTAATTGTTGAAAAAAGAGGCTACAGGCTGGAAGGAGAAGGATGAATATGAGAGCATGCCCTGAGAATATGGCAAGTGTTCTAGTTAGCTTTCTATTGTAATAAAAGTCCAAAGAGCCAATCTGGGAAAGTGAAGGGTTTATTTACCCCCCAGGTTGCAGTGCATCATCAATGGAAGCCAAGCCAAAACCCAAAGCAGGTGCTTGAAACCACACAAAACCATGTTTACTGCTCTGCTCAGCTAGCTTTTCTCTGAGGCCCAGGCTCACCTGCCTAGGGATGGCACTATCCACAGAGGGCTGAGCCATCCCCCATTGGTTAGCAACAAGAAAGTGCCGAAGAAGCACGCCTGCAAGCCAGTTTGATGGAGTCAAACCCTCAACTATGTGTCAAGTAGACAGCCAAGATTAGCCATCACAGCAAGCCAGAAAGGGAAGACATAAACCTCAGCTTACTGCAAAGAAAATTGACCCTCCATGAATAGGATTCTATGTCCACAGTGAAATTTCCACTGTAGGAAGAATTATTTCAAAGGATTTATGTCAGAAATGAAAAAACAAAGAATGACAGTAAACCCAAAGGAAAAGTTGGTAAATTTGACTTCTTAAAGTCCCTTCTGGAGGCTGCAGGGTGGACATGGGGAGGGGATGTTGACTGACAGCACCTTTGACCATCCTTCCAGTGTTTTGGTGGAGGAGTTCTCATCAGAAGTCCTACCCCTTACTACAGAGACCAGGTCCCAATACAAGCCTGAATCACCAACTGCATGCCAGAGCTTATGTTCTAGAGAAATGGAGGAGTCCATTCTGCTTGATGATTTGGGGAAGGCCGGATCCCATTTTCAGAGCCATGGATGTTGAAAGCTAAAGCAGCACCAGGCACATTGTCTATTGTCATTATTCTTGGTGACACACACTGCAGTGCCCACACTCATCATGCTAATGTCAGTAGTGAGCTTTGTAACATGACTTAACTCTGGAGTATGATTTGTTTCCTATTGCTGCTGTCTCTAATCCTGCCTCTTGGACCATCAGAGAAACTTCAAATTTTAATAAATCATTTTTGTTCTTAAAGCAGCTGGAGGTTTGTAGCTTCTGTTTACAATAAAGACCCTACAGAAGGCTTTCCTGAGTCTTCCAATTTAAACTGGTGTTTTTTCTTTCTGAGAATGAATGGAGTGAGCAAGATGTGTTCTATCAGAGTTTGAGTCCAAATTCATGTGGCTCTTCCTGACACCCCATTCTTTCTGACAGGTATAGTATTTTGTTATTTTTGTCTTTTCTTTGAAGAGAACCCATTTTCTATCTCTTGGACCCTTTTTCACCACAGTTACTACCATCCATAACATAATTATTTGAATTTCAAATCTGCAATTATAGAGAAAGACCACATTGTTTCTAGCTAATCCCCTCCTATTCAAGACAGCAAAGACTGGTATTTCATCCTATTATAGCCATCCATGACCAAAAAAAGGCCACTAAAAGTCATCAAGACTATGAGATCTACAGGGAACTCAGGTGTGATTTTGATTATTGTCACTCCTTCCTTTCACTCTCTATTTGAGCCTTTTTCTCATGAATATTAGTGAAGAGAGGAATCAGACTGTGATGACTATTCTTGGTTGTCAACATGACTCTATATGGATTAACAAACAACAAAAAACTAGAGGGCACAGCTGTGGTAGATGTCTACTTATTTTGAAGTATGAAGATCTAATTCTATTTGGATTTTTGAGGGATGAGTTCACACCTTTAATTCAGATCTTTAATCCAGATGTAATCTGGACCTACTCCATTTGTTGAAGGACTTGGAAGAATGCAGCTCTTACTCTTTCTCTGCTTACGCTCTCCTTGTTAGCACAACCATTCCTTGACTGGCATTAAAGCTTACTTCTTTAAGATTCCAGCATATACTATAGACCATCTGAGACATCCAGTCCTGTGAAGTAGGCATCTACTGGATTCTTGGACTTTGCATTCACAGCCAGATATTGTTGGATTAGATAGAGCACTGCCTGTAAGCCATTCTAACAAATACCCTTTCAATAGAGAATCATTGTATTAGTTCTGGAGAATGCTGACTAAGACACCAGGCATGTAGAGAGGACATTCTAGAGCAGTTACAGTCTCATAACAGTATCAGCTCACTTACAAATTCCCAATAGTTACCTTCCCTTAACCTTAGCCTTCTCCAGGTGGTTACTTATTTCAGAAAACTCAACCTTCCTCCTCAATGATCATGACCAAATTCTTTGGCATGCTTTTTCATATAATTGGGTATGAATGTGAGGAGGGTAAAGGCCAATTTTGGGCAGTGTTTGTAAAGTGAGTGTTCAACTCCCCATGGGTGAATTAATGAAAAAACTCTCATGAAGCAGAGAGAAATCTCTAACTTTGGAAGGAGGAGTTTCTGAATGACTTCCCCTGAGTCACAGGAGAGACTCCTGGAAAGGAAACACAGCTTCTGGTCAGTTCATGAAGTACTAATTAGCAAGGAGGCAAAGGCTGTGCCCCATGACATCAGCAAACCCTTTGCTGGGCATTCTATTGCATCCTGGACAGCTCTTGGAATCCACAGTGATGTCACTAGTGTTGTAGCAACACTGAATACCTTGAGGACATTGGTTCAGTGACCACAAGCTTTGCCTCTAGCCCTGTTATGCAGATTCAGAGGTCTGTTTGGGAGAGGGAATGGACTGCATGGAGAAACCATTTTGAGGCAAAAAGAAGCCTGTCCTAGGTCTCTATGAAAAACATGGAGGAATTAATGGTCCTGGGGAAGACACAGTGAGTTTTGGAAAGTGGCTGGGGAGCTTTCTGGATGTGGTGGGCTTCAGCTTTCCAGAGCCAGGGCTCAAGAACTGGGTACATCTTGGAAGGAGGCACAGAGGAATTAATGAGATTTCTATACCATAACTCTGTTTTACAGCCACTGGAGTCCTTTAGTTATGTTCCAGTGATAATAGGAAAAAGAGAGTACCCTGGAAAAACTGGAGGTTCTCATACTTGACATCATAGCCACAGGTAGGGTAGGATCCATCAAGTGCTGCTGTCTTCCCATGACCCCTTAGGTTTCTGAGTTACCAGCAGTTGATGGCACACAGGTCTCCAGTTCAGCCTGACTGCTATTAGATTCAGTGGACCTTGACTGAGATTATCCCCTTCCTGCCAGCTCTGGGTGTTCTGGACTGTCAGTGAAGATGGCTTTGTGAATCTGACTACTATGTTTTGTACCTGCATGGCTTTTCCATTAACTTGAGACTCTGAAGCATGGAACAAGGGACTTGGGCATCCCTACACTACCAAAGTGATTATAACAGTAGCAATTATCGCCATGCATGTCAAAGCACATGGCTGAGAGTTCTGCAGCCAAGGTGCATCCTCTACAGTGTGAGTAAGCCTTAAGAGGCTGTCTACTGGGTCTCCAGTGCAGGGAGACAGAGGAAACCAACTGACTTCTAAGATATCCACCTCCCTATAGAGAGATGGGAAACTGACATCCACAGATGAGGAGACTCAAGTCTGAGCTTTCAGAACCTGCCTGGGCAAAGTCTCATCTGTCAGTCACTTTCTGTGTGTCCTTCAGTGTGTAAGGATTAACTGAGATGAGGTAGTGTGTAGGGCAGGTACTGTACTTTGACTTCTAGAATTGGGTATGACTGAGATAGCTCACCTTGACTAGCATGACTTAGTGTTATATAACATCTGAAAAGACAAAGTTTGCCTCACATCACTCATTTGTTCTGGGATCCATCAAGCACACTTCTGAAGCCACAGTCTAGACTTCTGGTGAATTTTCAAACCAGACCAAACACGGTGCTAGTTCTTCATTTCAGGACAGTAAATTCAAAAGTGTGAAGTGGGGCTCTGGGAAAGTTCTATGGTAAAGGACTCCTCTTTGTGTCCTTTGCCTGCCTCTCTCATGCCCAGATGGATGATGTAATTTAATCTGTCTGTGTCACCTTTCCTAAGGGCATGTGCATTGTCACAGGTGGCTCCAATCAAAGCATTTGGCTTTGTGTAGCTCTTGGGGTAACACCACAGCAGTGACACACTACATACTATTCCCATGACTGTGACACATTTGATTTTCTGTAAAAGACTTTGCACACACATCTGTGTGTGGCCTCTCACTAGCTATCCATCTTTCCTCAAACCCCAGTGTAGGAATGGAGCCTTACATTTGTGGGAGTGTTTCCTCTCCTCTTGTTTCTGAGGTCTCCCCTGGTGAACACTGATTCTTATTATCCCCAGCCAGATATATCACTAGTTGATCAACTTTTGGTATTTTATGAGGGTTAGAATGTATTCTGCTGATGATTCGGGGTAATTTTCCTCATTGATTATGGGTCTTATCTTTGTTTTGACAGGACACCCACAATCTCCCACAACACCCTCATAGTGTAACAGCCTTGGGGATTCTCCACAATGTGCTTGTTTACATCAGTGGACTGATCTCTCCTCCCCACCATCCTGACCTAATACCCTAGTAAACTTTATTTCTCTTGTTCTTGTTTAGAGTCTCAGGAACTGATGAACCATTTCACCAGATGTGTTTGGAACAGAGACTTCAACTTCCCATACATGAAGTAGTAAAAATTATTCTAACAAGCAGAGAGAGATCCCTGGCTTTGTAAAGAGGAGGTACTGAAGTTCATTCCTTGTGTTTCAGGAAAGGCTTCTGAGAAGGGCAACATGGCTTTTTATGCATTGCAGAAGAGCTAGTTAGTAGGTAGGGGAGGGCTGCTGGAGGTGAACCTAATAGTCCTTTCTCTGGAAATTCTATTGTGTCCTGTAGGACCCTTGATATTCTCTGTGATGTTACCAGTGTTGTGGCAACACCACATTGTAGTTAGAGTTTTCCTGCTTGGCCCACAGTCAGGACAAATTTCTCTTACCTGCCAGGCCCATAGACGCTCAGAACCAACCAAGCAAATGCACAGAAACTTACATTGTTTACAAACTGTATGGCCGTGGCAGGCTTATTACTATCTACTTCTTCTATCTTAAATTAACCCATTTCTATTAATCTATACTTTGCTACATGACTCGTGGCTTACCATTACCTTACATCCTTCTTGTCATGGCGGTGGCTGATGGTGTCTCTCCCAGCCTTCCTGTTCCCAGCCTCCTCCTCTTCCTTGTCCCGCCTACCCTATCCTTCCTGCCAGGCAACTAGCCAATCAGCACTTTATTTATACAGAGTGATATCCACAGCACCACATGCCTGTGGGGTATTCATTCAATGCCCATAGACACTTTCGCAAGACTGAGCTGACTGCCTGGGAGAGAGAATAGAGAACATGGAGTGGCCAAAGAGAGGCAGGAGGAGGCTGCCCTTTGGTCTTGTGTAAAGCTTGGAGAAATAAATTGTTTTGGAGAAGGCACAGTGAGTCCAGAGCAGGGGATTGGGAGCTTCATGGAGGAGGTGAACTTGAGCTGGGCCTTCCAGTATGGGGCTCAGTATCTGGGAGCTTCTGGGAAACAATGGGCCTATCCTGCTTCTCTGGGCTTCTTAAGAGCAGACCAGGATTCAAGAGTCTCTGATGGTGAGGTTAAAAGAGCCATGAATCATTCAGGCTGCAGCTACCTTTCTGGGAACTCCTTCATTTCATTCAGACTGGCAAAGACTGGCAGGAGGAACAGATGGACTAATGAGCTGTCCCTCTCTGGGTAGGGTATTGCTTCACTTCATCCTAGTGGATTCCTCCAGTTTTTATGGGAATCTGATGCCAATAAGAAGGGAGGGAAACTCCCCTGGCCATCTACCACCACCTCAGACATTCAGATGCTTTGGTCCTGGGCAGGTGTGATCAGGAGTTGATGCTGCTGAGCTCTAGGGACAAGAGGGCTTACCTGCATTGCATCAGATATGAGCTGACACTGTCCTTCAAATCTACATGGCTTGGCTAGCTTATGCCTTCCAGGGTCAGGGGACTGCATTAGGGAGGGAGACACATGCCTAGCCATGGTGCTTGATACTATGTGTGTGTGGGGGGGCGGGCATTTGGAGTTGTTGGCTGCCAGCAGCTTTGACCATCCTTGCAGTATTGTGGTGGAAGAGTTCCCATCAGAGGTCCTGCCCCTTACTACACAGACCAGGTCCCAATACAAGCCTGAGTCAGTCATCTGCGGAAGAGATTATGGTGCATGCCTTTAATCCCAGCACTCAGGAGGTAAGAGGCAGGCAGATCTCTGTGAGTTCAAGGCCAGCCTGGTCTACAGAGTGAGATCCAGGAAAAGAGCAAAGCTACACAGAGAAACTTTGTCTTGAAAAATCACAAAAATGAGATTATATTCTAAAGAAATGGACCTCCAGGTGCTTATTAAACTTCCTATCATGTCCTCAGGCCAGAAGAAGAAGGTTGTCCAAGGGAGTTATCCAAGACTGCATGAGCACCCTCAGTGGACTTGGAGCTATAGAGTATCTCTCTAAGAGGATCCCAGGAGTCTGTGCCACATATCTGGTGCCACCAGAAACCTATGGTGACATTTTTTCCTGTCTTTACAACAGGAATTCTCATGCCTGGCTGCCTATTGCTACCAAGAGGACCAGAGCATATACAGAGCATTTCCAGGGAGGAGTCTCAACTTCAGGAAGGCTTTATTAACTCCACAGAGGATTCCAATGTTCCATCAAAGTAAGAACAGTGGCCAAGACATGAGCTTCTCAAAGTGGAGCTCCCTGGCATCATCACTGGCATCCCTGGAAAATGTGAAAATACCAAATCCTCAGGCCATGGCACAGACTCTAGACTCCCAGGAGTACACACACAAACACCAATGCTCTCTACCACACACACACACACACACACACACACACACACACACGCACACACACACACACACACTACATATACACATAATGCACATAAAATAGAGAAAGTTTGCACTGTCTCAGAGTATAAAGAGGAGCCAAGAAAAGTATCAGGCTATTACTTCCTACACACACAAACACACCACATACAGTCAGAATGCCCATGAAATGTAGGTAGGTCAAACTGCCTCAGAATATAAGGAGGAGGACAAGGGAGAAGAATAAGCATCAGGCTTTATAGCCACAAACTGAAATGAATGAATGGGACCAGGCCCCTCCAGCTGCTGCCAGGAGCCTTCAGCACTCAGTCATCTGCTGGTCAAGTAAAAAGACTCACCACAAACTCACAGAACCTAACATCTACCACAAGCCAACACTGGCCAAGACCTTTTGAAATGCATGTTAATAGCTCACACACTAATGTCCCTATCCTCAGAGTGTAATTCAGGCCACAGGCTCTGCTTTTCATTTGGATAAATAAGAATACCCTGTGTCTCCTCACATCTACTCAGGTTCCAAATTCTGTGCACTTAGGAAAATTGGTTTAGGCACCAGGACACCCTGGAGGTTCAGCTTCCTGTTCCTAAGGAAAGCTTTGCTACACACTGTGGTGTCAAGATAGTCAGCAGAGAACTGCACATAATGCCTACCTGTTCTGCAAATCCTTGTTGGTGTAACTGGCCAGGATTTCATACAGTTCAATTTGCTCATATGTTATACTTTGTATCTGAAGGGTGAGTTTCTCCAACTTTGTCATCTGCTGCTCCTGCTCAGTGGAGGTGGAGGTTTGGGTTGGTGCCTTCCCAGTAGTCCCTGCAGGAAGATAAATCAAAGTGAACTTGTACACTTGAATCGCATAGGGCCAGGAGGATCCATGCTAGTCCCAAGAGGAAGCCCGAGGAAAAGGAAATGCTAGAGACCCACTAAGGGCCCCAAAGAGTAGGGCAATTATCCTCAAACTGGTACCCATAAGGTATGTATCTGTCCTCAACCGTCATGGCTAGACATGTGTCTCCCTCTGTCCCTGGAAGGCATAAGATAGGCCAGCCATGTAGATTTGGAGGACAGTGTCAGCTCATATCTGATGTGATGTAGGTAAGTCCTATTGTCCCTAGAGCTTAGCAGTACTAAGTCCTTATCACATGTATCCAGGACCAAAGTATCTGAATATCTGAGTCTTTGGTGGATGGTCAGGGGAGTTTCCCTCCATTCTTATTGGCATCAGATTCCCATGGAAACTGAAGGAATCCACTAGGATGAAGTACAACAACACCCTACCCAGAGAGGGACACCTAATGAGTTACCACTTTGCTCCTGCTGTCCTATCTTTCCAGTCAGAATGAGATTAAGCATTCCACAGAAAATCCACTTCAGGTTTGAAAATTCATGGCTCTCCCAAACTAACTATCAGAAATTATTTACTTCGGGTCTGCTCTTAGGGAACCCAGAGAAGCAGGATAAGTCCATTGCTTCACAGAAATTCACAGATGCTGAGCCACACTACTGGAAGGCCCAGCTCAAGCTTCACTTCCCCCAGGAAGCTCCCCACCCCCTTCCTAGGATTCATTGTGCCCTCCCCAGATCCATTTATTTTTCCATGTTTTACACTGAGACTGAAGCCTAGCTTCCTTCCACCTCTCTCTGGTCTCCCCATGTTCTCCATTCTCCCTCTCAAGCAGCCTTCTCTGTCTTGCCAACATGTCTATGGGCAGGGAAAGAATACTCTACAGTCACTTGATGTTCCTAAAACACTGGTGACATCAAGAGAATGCGAAGGACTCCCCAGAATATGATAGCTAGTAATGAGAAAGGACTATTGGGTTTACCAGAAGTAGCCCTCACCTACCTACAAACTACATCATTTACAATTCACTGGAAGCCATATTGCCCTTCCCAGGAACAAAAACACAAAGACCTTCATCACCTCATCATTACAAACCAGGGATCTCTCTTTGCTTCAATAGAATTTATTCACTACTTCATGTACAGGAATTTGAACATCACTTCCAAATACATCCCAGGAAAAGGCTCCTCCAACTCGTGAAATCTCTAGTCAATAACACAAGAAAAAAAGGTTTCTAGGTAACTAAGTAAGGATGGTGGGGAGGAAAGTTGAGTCCCCTTAAAGGAACAAGCACATTGTGGAGGATGCACAAGGCTGTTAATGTGGTGGGAGATTGTGGGTGTCTTGTCAGAACAAAGGTAAGTCCCATAGTTGATGAAAATTATACCTGAACTTCAGCAGAATTTATTCCAGCCATGAAGATACCGAAAGTGTGATTAACTAGTGACATGTCAGGCTGGAGATGAAAAAACCAGAGTTCCCCAGGGGAGTCCTCAGACACAAGAGCAAAAACTCCCCTGAAGAACAATGGGCCATTCCTTCATTAAAGTTTGAAGAAAGATGAATGGCTATTGAGAGGCTACACACAGATATTCAAAGACATTTACAGAAAATGGAATGTGTCATAGTCATGGGAACAGTATGTAATGTGTCACTGCTGTGGTACTTCACCTAGAGCTACATGAAAGCTAAATTCCTTGATCTGGAACCTACTGTGACAATACGCATGTTCTTAGGAAAGGTGACACAGCCAGCTTAAATTACAACATCCATCTGGGCATGAGAGAGGCGGGCAAAGGGCACAAGAGGACAGGTTATTAGGGGACTTTTACCATAGAACTTTCCCAGAGCCACACATCACACTTTTGAATTTACTGATAGTCCTACAGTGAAGAGCTAGCACCATGTTCAGCCTCCATTGAAAATTCACCAGAAGTCTAGACTGTGACTTCAGAAATGTACTTGGTAGACCCCAGAAGAAATGAGTGATGTGAGGTAAACTATGTCCATTCAGATATTATATCATACTGACAAACATATTAGACAAGTTTAGGTATCTCAGTAATCCCCAATTCTAGAAGTCAATGGACACCACCTGCCCTACACACTACCTCATCTCAGTTAAACCAGACACACTAAAGGATGATCAGGAAGTGACTGACAGATGAGACTTTGCCCTAGCTGGTTCTGAAAGACTAAACTTGAATCTCTCCCTCTGTAGATCATAGTTCTCCAGTCTTTCTATAGGGAGGTGGGTGTCTCAGAAGTTACCTGGTCTCCCTGCACAGGGTAACCTAGGGGATTGCCTTCTAAGGCTTATTCACAGCTATAGAAGATGCACAAGCTCCTGGGCCCCCAACCATATCCTTTCCTGTATAATCCTGGAGATGATTGCTACTCTCACAAGCACTCAGGCAGTATAGGGATGCCCACATCACTTGCATGATGCTTCAGAGTCTCATGTTAATGGAGAAGCCATGCAGTGGCAGAACATAATCACCCGATTCACAAAGTCAACTTCGCTGACAGCCCAGGACACCCAGAGCTGGCAGGAAAGGGACAGTCTCAGTCCAGCTCATCTGAACCTGAGAGCTCTCAGGCTGAACTGGAGACCTGTGTGCCACCCACAGCTGGGAAGTCATAATCTTAGGGGTCAGTGAAAGACAGCAGCACTTGGTGCCTCGGCCCTGCTATTGTCTACGATGTAAAGTAAGACAAGCTCAGGCTTTGCCAGGGCACTCTCCTGTCCCTGTTCTTCCTGGCACACAACCTAAGGACTCCAGTGGGGGTGAAGTGCAATGATGGTACTAAAATCTAAAAATTCCTCTGTGCCTCCTTCCCCACTCAGAGTGAGAGCAGAGGGTCCCCAGCTCAAAGGCTACCTACAGCATTGTCAATTCTGACTGTGTCATATTAACCATCATGAACCCTTATCTGGGTCTGCTTTTTAGGAACCCAGAGAAACAGGATGGGCCTATTGCTTCTCAAAGCACCCAGTTCCTGATTGACCCTGGAAGGCTCAAGTCCATCACATCCAGAAAGCTCCCCAGACCCTTCCCTGTACCCAACTGTGACTTCCCCACGGCCACTAATTTCTCCATTCTTTCCAGTGAAACCTAGGGTCAGCTTCCTTCTGGCTTCCTTCCTCACTCTGATATCTCCACAAAGTCCCTTCTCTCTCCCAAGCAGATGCCTAAATCTTGACAACATGTCTATAGGCAAACTGTATAGGCATTGAACGAATATCCTAAAGGCACCTGGTGTTGCTACAACAATATTGACATTGACAGGGGATTCCAAGAGCTCTGCTCTCCAGGATACAATAGAATTGCCAGAGAAAGGACTCCTGATGTCACACGGAACAGCCTTTGCCTCCTTGCTAATAAATTCTTCCTGAACTTACCAGAAGCTGAGGTTTCTTTTCCAGGAGTCTCTCCTGTGACACAGGTGAAGCCATTCAGGACCTCCTCCTTCTAAAGCTGGGAATTTTTCTCTGCTTCCTTAGAATCTTTTCACTACTTTATCCATGGAGAGTTGGACATTCACTTTATAAGCACTGCCCAAGAATGGCCCTTCCTCTCCTTACATCCATACTCAATAATATGAGAAATAAAGCATGTCAAGGAATTAGATCAGGATGATGTGGAGGAGAAAGATTGAGTTCTATGAAGTGAGCAAGCACCTGAGGAATGCTAAGGTTAAGGGAAGGTGACTATTGAAAATTTGTAAGTGAACTGAGACTGTTATGAGACCCAAACTATTTTAAAATGTCCTATCTACATGCCTTGGTGTATTATCAGGCCTCTAGAGTAACAGAAGTTATAAAAATGAATCTTTATATTAAAAATGGATTTGTTAGAATGGCTTACAGCCTGTGCACTACCTAATCCAACAACGGCTGGAAATGAATGAGAAGTCCAAGAATCCAGTAGTTTCTCAGTCCTTAAAATTGGATGTCTCAGCTGTCTTCGACATTATGCTGTAACCTTAAGAAAGTAGGCTCTAATATCAGTGAAGGAATGGATGTTGCCATCAAGGTGAGAGCAAGCAGAGAAAGAGTAAAAGCTTCCTTCCTGCATGTCCTTATATAGGCTTCCAGCAGAAGGAGTGGTTCAGATTACATCTGGATTAAATTAAAGGTGTGACTTCCTTCCTCAAAGTTCCACAATAAAGTAGTTCTTCCTACATTAAATTAAGCAGAAATAGACCACAGGTGTTCCCTCTATTTTTTGGGTTATATTACTCCTAGATGTCATCATGTTGACATCTAAAAATAGACGTCAAAGTCTTAATCCTATCTACTAAAATTCTTGAGCAAAAGGCTCCATCAGAGATTGAAAGGAAGGAGTGGCAATAATCAACAGGTGCATGGGAATCAGCTGTAGATCTCATGGTCATGATGACTTTCAGTGGCTGCTTTATGGCCATGCATTGATAAAATAGGATGAAATACCAGTCTGTAGTTTCTTGAGTAAGAACGGAGCATCTAGAAACCCAGTATTTTAAGAATCTGGTCTTTCTCTATAATTGAAGATTTGAAATTCAAATAATTATGTTTTGTTTGATTAGTAACTATGGTTTTAAAAAAGTGTCCATAGGTAAAAAATGGGTGCTCTTTAAAGAAAAAGAAGAAAGGCCTAAAATAACAGCACATTGGACCTGTCATAAAGAGGAGGGTGTCTCAGACCATGTGAATTTTGACTTGAATACCACCAGACCATGTATTGCTTACTCCATACATCCCGTGATGGGAAAAGAAACTCCTTCCTAAAACAGGAAGACCGGGATGACTACTGTATGGTCTTCATTATCATCAACAGCTAGATGCCTCCTATGGCTTTCAAAGCAAAATGGGTCCATTTAGATTTGAAATTTCTCTAGGGTCATACAAGTGAGATTTCAGGCAACAGCACCAGGATACAAACCCTACTCCAGAGATGACACCATTGACAGCACCATGATGAGCATGGGCACTGCAGTGTGTCCCCAAGAATACTGGCACTGGACAATGTGCCTGGGGCTGCTTCAGAAACTTGCAACATGTATGGCTCTGAAAATGTGATGGAGCCTTCCCCAAGCCATCAAGCAGAATGGACTCCTCCATTTC